>NC_063350.1:20918505-20956841 GCF_021869965.1 Rhincodon typus | reverse complement strand
AAGGAATTGGGAATAGGGGATGGCATTTTTGCAGGAAGGTGGGTGGGAGGAGGTGTATTCTAGGTAGCTGTGGGAGTTGGTGGGCTTGAAATGGATATCGGTTTCTAGGTGGTTGCCCGAGATGGAGACAGAGAGGTCCAGGAAGGGGAGAGAGGTATTAGAGATGGTCCAGGTGAACTTAAGGTTGGGGTGGAAGGTGTTGGTGAAGTGGATGAACTGTTCGAGCTCCTCGTGGAAGCACGAGGCGGCGCCAATACAGTCATCAATGTAATGGAGGAAGAGGTGGGGTTTAGGGCCAGTGTAGGTACGGAAGAGGGATTGTGCCAGTGTAGGTACGGAAGAGGGATTGTAGGGTGAAGTTCACCAAGTGAAAGCAATAAGAGCACCGCATTGAGACCGAAGCCAGCCAAGTCACCAAAGTACAGACGGTGAATTCTGTTACACTTTTAAGGAGTCCAATTTGACCAACTGATCCTTCCCCACTCTGTAATCTGTATTTGTATGTGTCTGAACTGTGTCTATATGCATCTGAAAGTTGGGACATATTTTATCATTTTACTTCAATTGGCATAAGTATAATAAAACTAATCTCCTTTGCTGTTAAATTCAACGAAGTGTCCGATTGTTTTCTTTAAAAGACCATGATGTGTAAACAGATTAGTACTCACTGAATAGGCAAATACTTCGCTTCAGATGAAAAAAAAATCTGTTACGCTCAAATGAGGAAAAGGCAAAGAGAGAAGCCATTCAATTCCTCCATATTTGATTGACAGTCGTCTGAATATAGCAACTGATTGCAATTAAAAGCAGTCAAATGCACCCCATCATAACAGTTGTACTTACCTGATTGTAACAATACAAACAGCATTGCCATACACACAGAATTACACATTTTATACATAAATTAGGTGCTGTATTTGTAAAACTGTATTTTGTTGTGGCTTACCATCTGGTGTCTTCACTTCCAAATTTTCATCTGGTTCAGTCCTATGGCTTTCCTTAATGTTCTCTACTTCAGTCCAGAAGTCATCCATTGACAAGGTGTCTAATGAATCCTGAGAACTGGAGCAATCTGAAGACAGCTGCTCTCGGAAATGCTGCATCTGCATCTGGCTCATAATTGAAGGGTTTGACTCACTCCTAATATACCAAGTAAAATAAAAACAAGTTCAGATGGAATAGGCTCTTTAATGGTAAGCCATTCTCCCATATTTATTTGTACTCCCAGATTTATCCATACCTCAGATTCAGTTTGCATGAAATAGAATTCTAAATTCCACTACCACCATTTAAAGAGTTGATCACCGCACTTTTATTCAAAACGGGAGGGAGACAGAGAGCAGAAACTACATCTGTCCTTGGGGAAATATTAGAAGCCATTATTAAAGATGTTATAGCAGGGCATATTGTAAAATTCTAAGTAATCAGAGTCACAGTAATCACAGTTTTGTGAAAGTGAAATTATGTTTAACTAACTTACTGGAGCTCTTAGAGGAGGTATCATCTTCAGAAGCCATTTGTTAAGGTTCCATATCAAATGTTATAGAAAATAAAATTTCATGGTGTAGGAGATAACATATTGGCATGGATAGAAAGTTGGCTAACTATTAGGAAACAAAGTTAGCATAAACGGGTCATGAGCGAATGCTATAAACCGAACAGAATTAGAAAGTGAGTGACAGACATATTAATTAGGGTTAATTGTGTATGAATCAGTTGTATAAATATGTGGAGCTATAAATCAGTGGGATGTGAGCTTTATGGCGGTGTGGTCCACTGATGTACCTATGTAAGGTATGATTTGTCTGATCAGCATGCAAAACAATTCTTTTCACTGTATCTCAGTACTTGTGACAACAATAAATCAAAACAAATCAAACTGAAATGAAGTTCTAATTTGAA
Organism: Rhincodon typus; assembly: GCF_021869965.1. Classification (NCBI taxonomy): domain Eukaryota; kingdom Metazoa; phylum Chordata; class Chondrichthyes; order Orectolobiformes; family Rhincodontidae; genus Rhincodon; species Rhincodon typus. The sequence continues at coordinate 20,954,939 of NC_063350.1, read as the reverse complement.
GGAGTAGACTTGCATGCTGTTTACAAATAGGTTGCTCCCAATGTATAGCAATGTATATTGGAATGTTCAACTTCTGGCAGTTATGTAACTGAGGCAGATGAACAAGAGGCTGGAAGAACACAGCAAGCTAGGCATCATCTGGAGGAAAGGAGCAGTCAACGTTTCGGGTATTACCCTTCTTCAGGACTCAAAGTGGGGGTATAGGGAGTTGCAGATAAAGAGTGGGGTGAGGGGGGAAGTCGGAATAGTGGTGATAGGTGGACACTGGTAGTAGGTACAACCTGGTTGGTCAATGGGTGAATCTGGTTGGTGGCTGGAAGGGATGGTGAGAAGGTGGAATGGAAGGGAAGAGGTGGGGCTGGAAAGGGAGCCGGTGGATGGGTGGGAAGGTTATTTCAAATTGGAGAGCTCAATGTTGAGTTCTTCTGGACTGTAAGGTGCCCAGGCGGAAGATAAGTTGTTATTCTTCAAATTGTAAGACATTCCACTTCTACTTAGCAAAGCTCCTGTCAGCCAAGGGCTCTTGTGGTGCAGCAGTTCTGTCCCTCTCTCTGAACCAGGAGGCCTCGGTTCTAGTCCTACTTGATCCAGACGTTTGTAATAAAGTCTTTGAACAGGTTGATTAGAAAATATCCAGCTCCACTCAGCCAAAGTGGTGTGATAAACTCATTCTAAAATCTGAGTTCCAACCCACCCTGCCTTGAAGGAGAAAGCCTCAAAACAGAAGAATTTCCAAATAAAATTTATTCATTAGTTGAATGATGAAACTGATCAGTAAGTGGCAAAATGGAAAGTTTTTTTTCCTGTCATTCGCTGCATGTGTATCACGTAATTCACCTTCAGAGAAAAAATCAATTTGTTTGAGAGGGTAAAGGAAACACAAATCATTCTTACATGTAAGCTCAGGCCAACACAGGCATAAAGATAGTGAGAGAGAATTCAAAGTACACAGGAAAATAATGCTTCCAAACTGGAAGAGATGAAAAAGGGATTTTTTGGGCCAACTTTTGGATCAGGCAGGTGGAGTTGTAAATTACAGCACTGTGCCATCAGCAGTGTATCTGCTACCAATCCACCCATTTCTGCCTGCCTTCCTTGCAGATGGGGAGGAACATCGGTTGGCTTGACTGTTCATGGCCTAAGGGTAAGCAACTTATTCACAATTTAGGGCTTCATCCTACTACTGCAGGGGTTTCAGCATAAAGTCCAATCTAAAATTTGCCGTTCAAAATAAATGAAGGCATTTCCAAACATACGAAACAAACATGACAGACAGCAATACATTATACACAGCATGGCTACGAGGCAACAAACTGTTATTAGCTCACAGCACTTCATTACGCCAGGCAACAATGGTCATAGTCTGTGCAAGATCATGTTGTCATTGAAAGTTGTGGGTCAACAAGAGAAAATGGGTATGGGACCAATGATAGGTAATAAATAGGAGGTAAAAGGACAAAAGCAAATTACTGCAGGTACTGGACATTAGAAATAAAAATGGAGAATGCTGGGAAAACTCAACAGATCAGGCAGTGTCTGTGCAGAGACGAGAGTTTACATCTTACATCGACTAGCTTTCATTCACAGGTGAGAGGGTGTAGCTTTTCAACACCCAAAGTAACCATTGTACACACTGCAGCCCAGCCTCAGAGAAAGGAGTAGATACAGTTGACAATTGTTTAAGCCATATCTGCTATATCAAAACAGGACTGAAAACACATTTGCAAATTAATGCTTCTATAAATACAGCAAGACTATCATTCTGAGCAGAGTTCTTGTTTGAGTAAACAGTATTAAATAATGGAACAAAAACTAGTATCTTGACAGATTTTAACGACTCTCCTGAGGCAAACTTTATTTGGTATAAAATGCTATGTGAGAATTATGCCTACTTGCTTTCATTGTCTGCATCTTATCTATTGACTGATGTTTTGTTGGTTGCAGTGTATTTAATTGTCAATACTGCTATTCCTATATAAATAATGCATGATTGTTTGTTTAATTTCTCTTTCTTCTCATTTGCTCTATCACTTGATAAAATTAAATATTCAATCCAAAACAAGTGGTCTTTTCTCTCTGTGGAACCTCACTTGTTTGTTTTTGTGTTGGCAAAATTCACAATTTCAAGTCGTAGAGTCATACAGTCATAGAGATTTACAACACAGAAACAGAACCTTTGGTTAAAATTGCCCATGCCGACCAGGTAGCCTAAATAAATCTAGAATTTGGTCCATATCCATCTAAATCTCTCCTGTTCATATACCCATCCAGATGCCTTTTAAATGTTGTAATTGTACTAGTGTCCACCACTTCCTCTGGCAGCTCATTCCATACTGGCATCTGTGTGAAAAAGTTGCCCCTTAGGTCTCTTTTAAATCTTTCCCCTCTCACCTCAAACCCACGCCCTCAAGTTTTGGACTCCTCCACCCCAGGGAAAAGACCTTGTCTATTTACCCTATCCATGCCCTTCATGATTTTATAAACCTCTATAAGGTCACCCCTCAGCCTCCAAATGTTCCAGGGAAAATAGCCCCAGTCTATTCAGCCCCTCCCTATAGCTCAAACCCTCCAATCCTGGCAACATCCTTGTAAATTTTTTTGGAACCTTTTCAAGTTTCAAAACGTTTTTCCTACAGCAGGGAGACCAGATTTGCACAAAGATTTCCAATAGTGGCCTTACCAATGTCCTGTACAGGAACAATATGACTCCCAACTCCTATACTCAATGCACTGACCAATAAAGGCAAGCATACCAAACGCCTTATTCACTATCCTATCTACCTGTGACTCCTTTTTCAAGGAACAATGAACCTGCAGTCCAAAGTCTTTTTGTTCAGCAACACTCCCCAGGACCTTACCATTAAGTGTATAAGTCCTGCCCTTATTTGCCTTTCTAAAATGCAGCATCTCACATATATCCAAATTAAACTCCATCTGCCACTTCTCAGCCTATTGGCTCATCTGATCAAGATCCTGTTGTATTCTGAGGTAACTTTCTTCACTGTCCACGACACCTCCAATTTTGGTGTCATCTGCAAACTTACTAATCATTACTCTTATGTTCACATCCAAATCGTTTATCTAAATGATTAAAGCAGTAGACCCAACACCGATCCTTGTGTAGAGCTGGATGAACACAACAGGCCAAGCAGCATCAGAGGAGCAGGAAAGCTGACGTTTCGGGCCTGGACCCTTCTTCAGAAATGGGGGAGGGGAAGGGGGTTCTGAAATAAATAGGGAGAGAGGGGGAGGCAGATAGAAGATGGATAGAGGAGAAGATAGGTGGAGAGGAGACAGACAGGTCAAAGAGGCCCCGCCTCTCCTCTCCACCTATCTTCTCCTCTATCCATCTTCTATCTGCCTCCCCCTCTCTCCCTATTTATTTCAGAACCCCCTTCCCCTCCCCCATTTCAGAAGAAGGGTCCAGGCCCGAAACGTCAGCCTTCCTGCTCCTCTGATGCTGCTTGGCCTGCTGCGTTCATCCAGCTCTACACCTTGTTATCATTGATCCTTGTGTGTCAGTTTTCCAACATTGTTTTATATATAATTTATTTGCTGAAGTGATCTAAGTTGCATTGAGGTTAATAACAAATCATTTGTAAGCTGTATATGCTCTCAGGGAACAGAACCCATGAGGAAATGCTGAAAAGTTACTTTCATTTATCATGTTCTATGGAAATGATCGCATTTTACAACAGCATTATCATTATAATCACACAAAAGAGGAGGGATAGGAGAGGAGGTAGTTTAGCAATTATGGTAGCGGACTAGTAAATATTTTAATTGGTGATCAAGCATACCACAAACAGTACCAGATTGTGATAAGAACCTAACTGATTCATTGAGGGCAACAACACAGAAAATGCTGGAGAAACTCAGCTGGTTTAGCAGCATCTGTGGCAAAACAAACAGGTTAATGTTTTAAGTCTGGTATGACTCTTCTTCAGAGAAATTCTTATTGAGTTCTGAAGAACAGTCATATTGGAATCAAAACATTAACTCATGTTTCTTTGGCCACTGATGCTGCTTGTAAAAGGTTGTGCTATAAACTGTCCACTTACTTCAAGGCATAAAAGAGTTGAGATTAACACTACCTAATTAGCATTTCCACCTGGTTGTAAAGTTAATGTATTTCACAGTTGCATCAGGAAAAGGACAGAGTAAGACCATTTTTGAAATCAGATCACAAGCCTCTCATCTACTTTTTTACCTTGTTTCATAGCTCAGTAATCTGTTTGGGTTGAAGAACTTCCATGAAGTGGTGTAATGGTGAGGATCTGGATGAGGTACTATCTTCACTAGAAGATTCTAGAAGGACAGGGAAAAATCTGATCCTAATAATTATGCTGATCTGAACTCACTTGAAATTTAAAGCAAACTACATGCCATACTCAATGCAATGAAAAGCATTGTATTAAATATCAACTCAGGATAAATTTTGAACTTTATTAATGTTATGATAAATAAATCACAAAACACCATTCGGAATTTTCTTTGCAAAGTTAGAAGGTAGTCAGGGCACTCACAGAGATTCTGAAATCCTTTCTGAACACAAAAATCAATCCAAGTTAGTTTAGTTTGGCATGGATACGCAAGAATTCAGGAATGTAGGTCAATTCACTTTTGTCTGCATGCTTTGATTTGGAACTGAAGACTCTGGCTTCATCCATAAGTAGCAGGACGGCAGGCACAAAGAACAGGATGGAAGGAGAAAGGTCAAAAGATCCAGCAACATGATAATTAGATTGCTGGATGTTTGTGTTAAAATAGCATGAGTACTAAATTCAAGCTGCTTTCCCTTCATGTACCAGATTCAATATAGAGTCTCATTTGAATTTTTAAGATGATCAAAAAGTTTGGAAATCACATCAACAACTTGAAACAATTAGGAACCCTTGAGACTGGCATGGGAAAAGGCATTTTTTGACAAACACACGCTGGAGTAAGTGACAGAATGACTAAAAGAATATTCTAAAATGTAGATTATACTAACCAACCTGAATCATAAATTATCCTTTCAGCAATATGACATCATTTGGAGGGTGTTCTACAAAGCATTGCTATCATGAACTGAATTCCAAGGTAATTGACTTGAACCTCGAAAATATAGCTGCAGATGTTAACGGAAATAAGTGATGAACCTTGTGCTCTTCTGGCTCTCTCATACGATGCATTTATTGTACCAGCATAGTGAGCAAATACTAGAGGTAACAAGTATGTTTAACAAAAAGTTTTTGAATATTTGTTCTGACAAAGCTGCCTTTATTATCCGTATCTACCATTCACTCAGAACCTGCTGGACATTCTTCTTCAATTATTTCAGGACTTGTAATGATGGTAGCCCCATGAAAGTATGATGTTGAAGAGATCTGACCAAATGGCTGAAATGTGAATTCAAGTAAACCTGCCCTAATATATACAATGACTGGCACAATAAATATCAAGAAAGGATAATGGGACTGTGCACAAATAGTAAGGAAAAACAGCACTCAAACTTCCCATTTGGCAACCAGTAAAGTGGAGGTGGTGCATACAGAAGACTCTCCTGATTATGGCAGTTTGGCTGGAAGGAGCCAGACTTGTAAAAACAGTGGCAAAGCCAACCTTATGGTAAATGTTGTAGATACTCAGCAGGCTTGGCAGCATCTGGGGAGAGAAAAACAGAGTTAAAGTTTCAAGTCTAATATGACTTCTTCAGAATTCATAACAGACTCGAAACTTTAACCCTGCTTCTCTCTCCATAGATGCTACCAGGTCTACCGGGTTTCTCCAGCATTTTCTGTTTTTATTTCAGAGTTCCAGCGTCCATAGTATTTTGCTTTTATTATGGTATATGTCCTTGAAGCAGATGGCAGGAGCTCTATATGATACCATCTACTTGTCTGGTGCAAATGAATTCATACTATTAATTGAAAGTACATGATAGGAAATTGCATCTCAATTGCTTAAAGATTTGGAAAGGCATAGACACAGAAGTATAAAATAATGGAAGTCTAAAGATTTACTGGAAAGGCAACTTCAAAACTGAATGAGACTGAGATAGAAATCCTGCTTCAAGAAATGACCAGAACTATGTGCAAAAAAACCACATTTGGCACAATGGCAAGAAGTGGTTGAACAGTCAGTAATGATTCCAGAAGTCAGAGGCAGAAAAAAAACAAAAATGTAATCTGAATGGGCAAAGTAAAAGTACTGCCCATCCACTTTAAATTAAGATGGTTATAAGCAACACCTTATACACTGGCATCCTGATACAACCAGCACGTATGCGTTGCCAGTATGAACATTGCAAACCTGCCTGCTTTTTATCACATACCAAAAAGATGTTTGCATGGAAGCTTTTGGTATATAGAGACAATGGCTGTTTGAATACTTTGCAAACCAGATTAAAATTAAAGCCCTGGCAGACCAGCCACCAAAAATTAATTATGTCACAACAGGAATTTTGCATTGGAAATTAGATATATAAGTGTTTCTTTTGAATTGACGGAATAATTTTGCATATAGAATTTAAGATCAGTAATCTCTTGCAGTTTCATTCACGTAATACACTTGGACATTGCTACCTTGGACGTTGTTCATTTCCAGGAAGTACGGTAAGTGGCCAAAAAGTACCTTCTGTAACATTACGACTGATTCCCAGGTGACAGCACCCAGTGTGTTATAATTCTGAATGAGTCAACCCCAAATCATTATACTCCCAGAAGAGGGCAGAACTGGTTCTCTTTCTTTGTTCAAACATTCCATCACCCCAGCTGGTCACAAAATGGCTAACTTAACACAAAGTATCCCTTCCTACATGGATACCTACTCCAGTTCCAATGTAAATTGTGTTGCAAAACTTTCCAATTTTAATCAGGTTTTCTTGGATTAAGAAAACAGTATGTTTATTAGTTGTGAAATCACAAGGAAAAATACACATTAAAAAATGAGAGAAACAGGAAAACACATTACAGTTAGAAAGAAGATATATGGATTAGTCTTTGAATTTTTCACGAGGAGTAGATGGTGAAGCATTCTGGCTGTGAAGGTGGGTGGTCTCAGTAGCGCTGACCCTGGCAGTTGTCCAGTTTCCTTTTTAGCTATGAGTTTCCTGACTTGTGACTTGCTTCCATCAGCTAGAGAGAAAGAATGTTTCTTTCATCTGTAAGTACAGGGGTGCCTGGTTTATGTTGTACAACTGTGATATTCACAGCACATACCAGACTGGTACACAAAAAACTGGGTGCAGTTTTTATCAACCCTGTTTCTTGTACATTCCTAGAAGAAGAAAATACAAACATGTACTTTGCCCAGAACTGCTTTCTTTCAACTCACATCATTTCCACAGTCTGAGATGTAAGTCACTGATGATAATGGGTCTCCATTATCTCTGCAATCACGGTAGTTCAGCTTCTGCAATGCATTTCTTTCTTTGATGTGTCTCTGTCTTAGGTTCATTGACACACTTCAGGTGTGACATTCCATGCCTTTTTTTCCTTCAGGACTGAGTATAATCCACACAGGAATTTTCCAGACAGTCATTAATTACATTCTCAGAGTTTATGATATCCGCCATCATTGAGACACTTCATTTTTTTAAAATTTTAATCAAAACCATCTGTTTTACTTAAAAGTTTGATATGTCTGTAAGTATTTTAGGGCTATAATCAATTGTCGTGACATTAAATCAACATAGTCCAGTCCAGTCTAAATGGATTTTCACAGAATCACATCATATGAAAATGGCACTAAGTGAGGTATCTGCAATTTTTTTTGAGTACCAAATACATAACTACCTTATACTTTCACAAGAAAATCAAAAGCTAGGGCTTGAAATTCATTCATTCATCTGTCAAAAGTTTTTGTGTCATAAAACACATTCAAAAAATAATTAACTTAAGTGAAAAGATAAGAAAAGAAGGTTTTTTTGTTTGCTGGAAAATATTCGAAACATCATGGTCCTTAGAATGAGTCAAAGCTCTGCCTACCAAATAAAAAGCTCCTAAATCAGTTGATGTAAAGTTTAACCAAAGAGTTAGGTTTTAAGGGGTGTCTTAAAGGGAGAAAGTGAGGTAGAGAGGGAGAAAGATGTAGGGAGGTTAGACCAGGTCAGGAAAAGGTGGAGTGATTAAACTCAGGGTCGCTCAAGGAGCTAAATTGAGGGGATCACAGATACCTTGGCAAATTGTGGGACTAGCGAAGGTTACAGGAATAGGGAAGGGTAATAGCTATACAGGGATATGAAAACAAGGTTTAGAATTCTAAAATCAAGACTTACAGGAGCTCTTCAGCTCGACCTCATGAAAGGAGTCCACATTGCAAGCTTGCAGATTTGGTTGCCATGCAGTTTCTGTAATCCAACCTAAAGAGTGAAATGTTCCCCTTTGATAGATTGCTGATTGAATACAGAGACCAGGATTTTTAAAAAGACAACATTTCAGACAGACAACTTGAAAAAGCAAACGTTTAATTTTCAAATTTTCAAAAAAGTTATAGAGCAGGAGATTTAAGTGCCCCAATAGTTTGACAGAATTCTTGATGGCTCCTTTGGCAATTCTAAGGAGTTTGTCCACATTCTACACATAGCATGTCTACCTTTTACAGTTCCAAAGGACACCTCATCTACCTACTTCGGCCCCCCCTCCCCTCAAATGAACATACATACTGCAAAGGGCACCTGATCTCTTCCAAAGGTGCAATGAGACCATTTCCGAAGAGTACCCCACCTGCACTAAAACATTTCAATAAGCGTTAACCTTCTCCTGGTACTCTTAAATCGCACAAGGCATGATTTTGACTTCCTCTTTGCAAAATTGGACCAGCTTGAAGGAAACTATACTTCAATATGTGCAAGTGCATCTACAACATGTGTAAAGTAGACACCACCTCCATTCCTGCACACCCCTTTCCCCAAGCAGTGAAAATAGCATCTTCTGGATTTTAGCCTCCGCCACCACATTAGCTATTCTGGGAAATATGGGGAACCATGCTATGTGCACCAAATATTCAGGTCATAATTTTTACATATTTTGCACTTCCCCATTTTGAGTCAGGCAAGAATTATCCTTTAGTGTATTGTGTTTATTCCAAATTACATACACATATCAAAACTGACTCATGCCTGGAACTATAAAAAGCTGAACAACAAACTCCCAGCCAGACACCACATGCTCGCACCCACTCCCCCTCCCCATAATCTCATTTTCAGCAGGCTCCTCTCTTCAAGCAACATCTCCTTCAAAATCACCAGTTACAGATGTAGCCCCAATTCTTATCAAAGTGAAGTTATATTGCAAAATCATGCACTTCTGTTCTGAAAATTCCTGCATGAATCCCTCCAAACTGTCTTTCACTCATTTCGCTACAGTGAAATTACCTGAGTAAACAGTAGAAAGAGCACCTGATGTGTCTTTACTGCTTTGTGCTCCTCAATGTTTCCACAGAGATCAACATTATTAAACATACCATCCTCCTCAAACAACTGTTCTTCATCCAACTCTAATTTTTAAATAATATTGCTGAAAAGAGAATAATGTTGCCAAAGCCTTTTGTCTTGCACACATCAAGACAAATGCAACATGCCAAATTTCAAATAATAACAATAATAACCTTCCACAATTCTGTTCCTTCACTTTGCTTTCCAACAATAACCTTCCAAGCCAGTGGCTTCTACCACCTAGAAAGACAAGATGCATAGGAACACCATGACCTGCATGTTCTCTTCCAAGCAACACACCATCCCTACTTGAAACTGTATCAACATTCCTCAAATGCTGTTAAGTGAAAATCATGAACTTACCTTCCTAACAACACTGGAAATATATTGTCATCTGAAGAAATGCAAGTGATTCAAGAAGGAAGCTAACCACCACATTTTCAACAGCGGTTAGGGATGGGCAATAAATGGTGGCACACCCAGCGATGCCCTCATCCCATGACCAAATTGTAAAAAGTTACACTGCAGAATAAAAGATGTTGACATTGTCAAGTCAACTGTAGTTAGTTGAGACATTGCCTTGAGAAAAACAATGGAGAACTTCAGTATTGGCTGTCCCAGCTTCCAATGAATTCATGAGGCACAAGGCTTGAGCATATTCCTATTGTTTGGAGGGCACAGGTCAATGTCCATGAATATAAATCACTTCTGGCAAGTGTAAATGTTAAAAGCATGAGAGATTATCTGAAGTTGGTGTAGCTTATAGCATACACAGGATGGTTCAACAATTGCTGACTAATGACAGAATCATATCCAACAGTAGTCATTTTGTTCTGGCTTTCGCAAACACTTTCTCATTGAGTATAGGCTGTACTCTGCCTGTTACAAACAAACAAAGGGACATGCTTACTGATTCGATCAGCCATTTGCTGGAACATATGATTTAGTTGTCTGGCATCACACAAGCATTGACACTCACAGATGACATTACTCAACTTTGTGGCAGATTTTAATTTTTCATCAGGCTTGTCAAACATCATCCAAAACATCTAATTTTCCCAAAACTCTGCTTCATATTGAATTATATTTGTCAATCTTCCTGTTTCCACTACATGTAAGATTTCTGGATGGTTGAAATGAATAAACCTGTTGAGGATCTTCTGTTGGTGCATGGCCTTGAGAAACACACATTTGCAAGAGTTGCAGAAGTTGTTAGACTAATATTATCATTATTCAGGCATCATAAGAAAATCCACGAATGAGGGCTAGACGGCCTATGATAGAACAAAATTTCAATAACTAAGTCCGAAAGAAAAAAGGCAGACCTGTTAACCAGCATTCCTCTGCACTTGGCAGTCCATGTGACCGCCTCTGATTTGTTTATGCATTGGTGGGCCAAATGCCTGCATGCAGCATCTTTTCAGGAGCGAAAACCATTCTTTTGAAACACTTGTGAGATGAGTGCAGTGAGTCAGGTTACTTCCTTATTCTTGATCCCTACCTCTACCACGATGATCCAACTGGGGTGATGGTGTCGGGAAGTAGTGGTAGTTTGTTGGTGACCAGCAATGTTTAGGAGTGATTACTGCTGAATGGGGAGTAGATTCACTGGTGGGCATCGGGGTTTTAGCATTGGGTAAGAGGAGGGTTGGCAAGATCAGGGTCTGTTCTTTTAAATGTGATGTTCCTCCCATTTCAACATTGGATCACTGTTTTTTTCAACTTGGCATGATTGTTGATAATATGAAAATCTATTGCTGGCTGTCAGGGCAAAGAATTTTGCAATGGGCAGCCTGAAACAATACTTAACAAAGGCTCCAATGTTCCCTCATATCCCCTAAACCAACTCACAGCACTTACATCACAACTAACTCAGTATACACTCTGTTCAGAAGCAATTAACTCTATTGTACTAATATGGAAAAAGTCAAAACAACTATTTATGACTTCTTTAAAATATGCTCTTTCTATTTCAGGAGTCGACACTTCACAGTACTTTTTTTAAAAACATCTGTCAGCCAGTTTCTGGCTTGTAATAAGTGTAAATCATTGGCCACCATGTTAGATACTTAGAGGGGATCTGGTGAAGGCTATTTAGCTCAGGTGGCTGGCATGCTTTTCAGAATAATGCCAATGGCACAAGAAATAATGCTGCAAGACAAAAGGAAACGGTGAAGGGAGAAATAAGGAAATGAAAGTTGCTTCTAAATGAAATGGGAATTGCAGAACAATCACCAACAAACACAGCCTGAAAAACTGTGGGCAAGTGGCTATGATCTAAAATTATTAAAATCCTGTCTAAAAAGCTGCGGTGCCTCATTGAATGATGAGGTATTCTTCTTTGAGACTAGGACCCAAGGTCACAGCCTCAGAGTGAAGGGATGACCCATTAGAACTGAGATGAGGAGGAAGTTCTTCAGCCAGAGGATGGTTAATCCTGTAATTTACTGCTGCAGAGGGCTGTGGAGGCCAAGTCATTGAATGCATTTAAGACAGAGATAGATAGTTGCTTGATTAGTAAGGGGATCAAGTGTTATGGGGAGAAGGCAGGAGAATGGGATTGAGGAGCATTTCAGACATGATCGAATGGTGGAGCAGACGCAATGAGCTGAATGGCCTCCGAAGTCTTTTTATAAACACGTATAAAAACGGAAATTGTTGGAAAAACTCAGCAGGTCTGGTAACATCTATGGAGAGAAAGCAGAGTTAATGTTTCAAATCCAGTGACCCTTCTTCAGAACTGATTGTACCTGGTAGAAGGCTTGCAGGTTAGAGTTGGTGTGGGGCAGGGAATTAAAATGATAATTGAACAGAAGGTTGAGGGCATCCTTGTAAACTGAACAGGAATGTTCTGCAAAGCATTGTGTTTGGTTTCCCATTGCAGTACAGAGGAAACTTAACCATAAGCAGTACATGAAGTAATACTTGGATGGGAAGGTGCTGTAGAAGGAGGAGACCCCCTACTGGGGTCAGCTGAAAAGTATGCCAGGTTATCATTGAGGAAATGGACAATTGGAAAAGGGCAGGTAGAGATGCATTCGGAATGGCATCATGCTCGAAGTGGGAGAAATGTTGAATGATGATGAATGTGAAGGTTGTTGGGAGTCAAAAAAGGAGGGGAAGAGAAACCTCATGCCTTGGGAGATCAGGGAAGAGGTGAGTACAGAAGTTATAAAATGGAACTGATTCTTAAGAGTATTTTTCCATTTTGTTTTTACATTTAAGCCAAAAAAAGGTCAGGAAATACAGATTATTTTGCCATCTACCAACTGACATTGCTTACTTTATTGCCTGCAGATTTTTTTAGCCTTGCCTCTGTTGAAGGCAGTATGAACCTTTTTCCCTTATTGTTGGCTGTGTTTTTGCCATTTTATATTTGTACAATTAGCGTACAGAGCTATTGTGTGATTACAGCTGTTGGGCGTATTTTTATTTGTTCTTTATCAAGTGCTGATAAATTAGGTTACTTTTGAATTAAATAGGCCAAATAATGGTCTGATAGCCAACTATAGTGTCACATCACATCCCCTTATCACACTCACTCACACCTCCCATGCCAACTCATGTCAACCCATATCCCTCTATTCATCCCTTATGGTGCTTCATACTCTCCACACCAACCCATGCTGCTTTACCCCTCCTCCAATGTTCCCTCATATCCCCTAAACCAACTCACAGCACTTACATCACAACTAACTCAGTATACACTCTGTTCAGAAGCAATTAACTCTATTGTACTAATATGGAAAAGGTCAAAACAACTATTTATGACTTCTTTAAAATATGCTGTTTCTAGAGGCCTGTAAAAGTTTCAATCGACTATATTTTTAATGTATCCATATCAGAAACTGCAAGCACTTGACACTTATATTGTGCAAATAAACACTGAGAATTGATAGAAAAGATCTAAGGATGAAAAAAAGTTGTCAAACAAGTAACGTTTTCCTTTGTTTGCAATTGTTTGAACAACCTAATAGAAGTTTGGGACCTCAGTTAAACATGCCTTTGGGGGACATCAGATTGATGAACAGCATGAATTGGCATGGGTACGTTATGGAATTTTTGAAGTTATCTTTTAAAAGGGTTCCTGCACCCAGGGTGTGGTTCACAACTCATCTGAGGGGCCATGTAGCCCAAGTCATGGAGATGGCTGGTTTGAGATCATAATAAATTACAGAAGCTAGGAGATGTCTATGCCAGCAATGAGACCTCACAGCTCTGGAATTCAGGGTACAATCTCATTGCCTGTGTCTTTTTCCCATACCAGTGAAAATGGGGCACCTGGAATGGGGGATGGAATCCAGGAATTGTGCCCCATATGCTATTTGTATAGGCTCGCAGAATCTCCATGACTCAGTCCAATCTAGCTCCCAATCTTTGGATCCCCATTCCAAAGGAACGCGCAGTGGTCCACTCCCCTTCTCAGCTCACAAGTTCCATGGAAGTGAGGTCCTAGGCTCAATAGTTTGTACAGCTCAGACCTCACCATCGAGAGGCAAAATTTAATCTCCATACCCATTCAACTTTGTGTGCTTAAATTATATGCCAATGGATGTATTCAGTTCCACAGGAAAATAATACATTTCACTTGTGTTGTACGCAAATCACCCTCATCAAAATAACTACACCATTCTTCGAATGACATAGTGTAGCTGTCATGATCACATACCTAGAAAGTGATAAGCAAATAATCTAATAACCAATGCAAAATATGTAAAATTAACTCAGACTCACATATGGAAACAAACACAACTGGGACATTAGCTTAACTTTTGTAATGACTCAGCAGTATACTCTGGGGTCAAAAGCAGTCTGCATTGATCGCAGTAGGGTGATGATAAGAATTAGCCTGTTGAAGGACTGTAAAAGGTCAACTGGGGCCTCAGTTCCCAAGCCTGATTTAAAGTAAGCGTCTGGGCTTATCAAGTGAGAATAGAATCAACTTTCACTTGATGCCCATGTGATTAATGTAGGCACAAAATCACAAACATTTCTAGACACTAGTAGATAGCAAGAACTGCAGATGCTGGAGTCAGAGGCAATACATCTATACTTGGACCTGGAGGAACACAGCAGGCCAGGCAGCATCAGAGGAGCAGGAAAGTTGATGTTTCGGGTTTACACCCTCCATCAGGGCTGGACAGTACACATGAGTACCTTGGAATCAGAAGGGTAGATCTACCTCACTTCCTGGGAAAGGCAGTGGCAGAATGCTAAAGTCTGTGAATTAATAATCCAGAAATCTGGCCTAATACTCTGTGGGTGGCAAGCTGGTTAGCACTGCTGCTCACAACGTCAGGGACCAGGGTTCAATTCTAGGCTCGGGCGACTGTCTGTGTGGAGTTTGCACATTCTCCCTGTGTCTGTGTGAGTTTCTTCCAACAGTCCAAAGATGTGCAGGTTAGGTGGATTGGCCATGCTAAATTGCCCATAGTGTCCCAGGGTGTGCAGGTTAGGTGGATTAGCCATGGGAAATACAGGATTACAGGGATAGGGTAGGGGGTGAGTCTGGGTGTGATGCTTTTCAGAGGTTGGTGTGGACTCGATGGGCCAAATGGCCTGCTTCCATGCTGCAGGGATTCTATCACCAGGAATGAATGATTTCAATTAAAGATGCTGTAACTATCAGCAAAGAGGAGTTTAGGATCTCAACCTTGCGCACTCCCAGAAGGGCATGCTTCCTGATTTGGTCTTATACCTGAAATTTATGAGACACACACTCTTTTTACAAGTTGTCATCTAATTATCTGAAACAGAAGACTATCAGTTTCAAATGCTGGAAGAAGGCACACCAGAGAATACAAACGAAATCTATCTTTTCCTACATATTACAGTGCAAATCAGCCTTTGGCAAACTATGACAGTGCGTATGTGACATCAAAGACATCTGCATGTCAACAAAAGTCCTAGGATAATAGCATTTTTTGTCACTAAACACCTGTACAGCACTGAGACCTGGATTGTGTACCAATAGTATCAAAAAGGTCAATTCCTCTGTTGCATCCTTTGGGTTCACTGAGAGAATCTTTAAACAAATGCAAGTCTCGTTCTTGAAGTCCATCCACAGGCAATACTGCTGCAAAATCAACTCTGATGAGTGGGACACTTCCTCCAGATAGTCAAAACCTCTATCCTCCACCAAGTACTGTTTTCTTAACTCTCAATAGACCATTGTTTCAGAGAGGACAAAAGAAATTTCATCAAAGACACTCAAGTTCTTCTTTAAGTGTAGCAGCATTGACATTAAGAAGTTGGAGGAACGTGCTATCAATAACCCAGAATGGTAACAACCTGTCCATAATGCTGCATCATTGTGACAATGAGAAGGAAATAAAAAAACGCAAAACCTGCATTCCAGATCTCACTGCCTCATGGGATGCCCCATGTGCCCAAAGATACACAGGTTCGGAATCACATGAAGACCAATGGCAGCACCTCGTACTCTAGATAGATATAATCCTCAAATCAAGTGGCAGCTACTGACAACTATCTTTCATGTTGTTTCCCTCTTTCATCCAAATAATGAAATACATAGATTGGAGAACACATCCAGAAATACGAAAATAATACAGTCTTTCTGCAGGCCTAGCATGGATACAATAATATTTGCAGCAATGTATGGTTGTGCTAAAAAATCTTGTAAGGAATATTAATATTGCATTTGGATAGGCATGGAACAGAGGTGAACAAATATTACATGGAACACTTGGGTTTGGGACAAACTTTGCAGAGATTTTTTTGTTGATTGTTCAACCCAATTGATTGTAAATATTTTAAACAATCCATTTCTCCTGCTCAAATACACAAGGCCTGCGTATCAATTACCGTCACTCCCTACCCCAACTCCCTCACCAAGAACGCCAGGGCACCCATGCACAGGTAAAAGTCTTGCTGGGGGCTGAACAAGGTTATGTTTGCCCTTAGAAAATTCCTTGTGGTCAACAGCAGAGATCAGTTGGTCCATGGCCAGTTTCTGCCAAAGAGGAGAATTGGTTATTGCTTTATCTGAGTATTTGGTTAGAAATGGAACAAGCAGCAAGTTGATGTTTAGTTGTTTGTGGATCTTTTGGCAATGTAGTTAATTATAACCTTGCAAAACAAATGTCACAACCACAACTTTTTGATGATGTAATGTTGTCTGTGGCTGAAAGGGAACACTGTGAAAATGTAATTAAAGGATTCAGCCAAAGTACAAAACCCATCACGAGGGAAGACATTATTTTTCACTGATCTTTGAGGTAAGCAGTGAAACGTTCAAGTTAGATTTTTAATTTCACATGGAAAATAATGATTTCACTGAAAGGTTAGTCCATTCAATATGTAACAAGCAAATTGGAACAGTACAAGTGATTTCACTGTTCATGAGGTACTACCATAGCAAATTTATACTCATACTAATATTAGGGTTTTAATACAGCTACAACATAGTTTTATAAAACATAAAGCAAGGTTCATTCATAAAATAAGTATGGTACTACAAGGATTACATGTGAATAATATGGCCAATGCCTCATCATCCTTTACAAGCCCAAAACTTCAGGCATCATTCCTAAATAAACACATTACATGTGTAAGCATACTGCTCTGTATACCAACATGATATGTGCATTGATAAAATGTAATAACTCCAGAGAAATATAAAAATAACATTTTAACAAATCAAAAATTAAAACGACTCCTTTTATATCTACTCCACTTACATATCAGTGGGTGAAATTTGATACCCATTATTTGTTTGTTTTCTATTTAAAGGTTGAATTAAAATAGTATTTTGTTTTACAGCAATTAGATATATAAATTTTTAACCTTACTTTACAATTGTAATATCAATTCAATAGAACTATTTTCAACTTGACTTACTTCATATTACTTGTGTAGAGAGGCATTTGCCATTACTTAAAAATGTAAATGAATTACAGACATATTTGCCAGGCCATACAAGGTCAGTATTCTGTTTGATTGTTTAGTCAAACTAGAAAACAGGTAATAAGTAATACATCTAAGTTAATGAACAAAACTTCTGTAGAGTCCAGACTTTCACTACCGATATTAACTCCAAAAGCTTTGTATTCAGGTATTTTTCAAGCAGAGGTATTGTTTTGCTGCCACATGCATTCTTATAGATTAAAAAGATTATGAGCTTCAACTCAACCATTCCCTTCAACAGACTGGGAACAAAATGACTTGCTGTTACAACAGCAATTTCCTGGAACTTGATAAATCCATCCTACAAGATCAGCGTATCCAATAAGAAAAAATTCTCAAGCTGGATATTAAATTGTCTACTCTGAAACAATTCCAACATGAATCAGCAATAAACTGTTATCAGTTACTACACAAAGTAAAAACTTGTGGTATGGGGTAACATATTGTCATGAATAGAGGATTGGCTGGCTAACACAAGGTAGAGTGCAGGATTATCAAGTAATTTTTGACTTGGCAAGTTGTGACTTCAACTATTTACAATTTTTGTCATTAACCTTGAAGAAGGGTCTATATGTATAGTTATTAAATTCCCTGATGACACCTAGATGGATAAGTAAATGTAGACGAAGACCTTAAAGAGTCTACAAAGGGATTGAGATAGATTTGGTTAGATAGCAAAAATATTGGTATATAGAGTAAAATGTGTTAAATGTGAACTCATCCAGTGACGTGAGCTTGAAAAGCTCTGTGATACAGAGGGATCTGGGTTTCCTTGTACATGAATCACAGCGAGTTAGTATGCAGCTACATTAAGTGATTAGGAAGCAAATGGAATTTATTTATTTGCTGAGGAGGGAATGGAATACAAAAGTAGGGAAGCTGTGCTGCAATTGCACAGGGAAATAGAAGTACTGTGTAAACTTTCATTCTCCTTACTTGAGAAAGTATACAATAACATGGGAAACATTTCAGAGAAGGTTCACTTAACTGATACCTTGATTGAAGGGGCTACCTTAGGAAGAAGAGTTGGACAGGTTGCTTTGCGTGCATTGGAGTTCAGAAGAATGAGAAGTGTTCTTTTTAAGAGGGTGAATACTGAGAGGATGTTTTCCATTTTGGGACGGATTGTGACTAGCCAACAGAGAATAGCAATAAGATGTCTCCCTCTATGATGGGGAGAACTCTTTTCTCTCAGAGGGTTAGTCTGTTCCACATATAGTAGAAATGGAAAGCTATTTTTAAGACCGAGTTAGATAGATTCTTGTTTGACAAAGGAGAGCAAAGGTTTTGTGGCAAAATACGAAGCCACAACCAGGTCAGCCACAATCTTATCAAATGACAGAACATGCTTTATGTGCTGAATGACCTGTTCCTGTTCCTGTTCCTAATTCCTATAATGATCTACATGTTTGCATATTGTCACTTACTTGAATTAATGAGGTTTTCACATCCTCAGTCAACTATTCACATGTTACAACTGAACCAAATGTTCAAGCAACCATCTATGTCACTTTATAATGAAGAAGAATAAAACTGATCCAACTTGAGTGGATGGTGATATCTGATATTACATTCAGTGGTTTAAAGGAAACCCATTGGATAACCTAATAGACTTTCAGAAGTTGATTTCTGCCAAATTACCATCTTAGTAATTTTTAAAGCTCAACAAAGGTTTAAATTACCTGTTTATGAAATAATTGAATTCAGCATTCAATTTGAGAGGGAGGAGTTTGGTTGGAGCAACTGTGCTAAGCTTAAACAAGGGAAATTACAAAAGAATGCGGGTAGAGCTGAATAGAGTGGACTGGAAAGGAAATTCGCAGCAAAGGCAATTGAGGAGCGATGGCAGGCATTTCAGAAAACATGAACAGCAAATGTATATGTCATTGAGGAAGAAGGATTCTAGGAAGGCGTTTAGCCAACAGTGGTAATCAGGGAAGTTAAGGTCAGCATCAAATTGAATGAAAAACACACAATTTGGCAATGATTAGTGATGAGCCAGAGGATTGGAAAAGTTTTAAAAATTAACAAAAAAACTACGAAACATAAATAGAGGGAGAAGCTAAACTTTGAGGGTAAACTTGAAGTAATATCAATGCAGACAGTAAAAGCTTCTTTAAATATATAAATATATAAAAAGGAAGACAGAAGCCAAAGTAAATGATGAAGGCTCCTGATGAAGAGTCCTGACCCAAAACATCAACTTTCCTACTCCTCTGATGCTGCCTGACCTGCTGCGTTCCTCCAGCTCCACACTGTATTGACTTTGATTTCCAGCATCTGTAGTTCTTGCTATCTCCTAGTCATTGAAAATTATACTGCGAAGCCTCTTCCAAGGATGCCCACCTTGAGGAAGTTGTCCCCCTCCCTCCGAAAAGATCTCAGTGGGTCTCTCACCCACTCCAACCCCCTGGTGATCTCCTCCGCCATGAAGCTCTTCGACCACATCCTGAAACAAACCCATTACTACAGCCACATCTCCTTTCTCAGCACCTGCCTACACAACCGGCTGTCCTGATAAAGGGTGCCGACCCAAAACAGTGACTTCTCTACTCCTCTGATGCTGCCTGACCTGCTGTGTTTCTCCAGCCCCACATTGTATCAACCCAAAGTAAATATATACCTCTTAGAGAATGAGGTTGGGTTAATAATAATGGACAACCAGGAAATGGCAAACAAATTGAATAAACACTTTGCATCAGTCTTCATTGTAGAAGGCTCCAAAATCATTCCAAAATTACTAAATAATCAAGTGGCAACAGTCAGAGAGGAAAAATAATCACAAGAGAAACTGTGAGAGGAAATCTAATGGGGCTAAAAGCCAATAGGTCCCCTGGACTTGATGGGATGCATCCTAGGATATTGAAAGAAGTAGCGACAGCAATAGTGGATGCACTGGTAGTAATCATCCAAGAGTCTTCGATTCTGTAAAAGTATCAGGGGATTGGAAACCTGTCAATGTGACATCTTTATTTTAGAAAAAAACAGGCATCTATAGACTAGATAGCTTAACATCTGTTATTGGGAAAATATTAGAGTCTATTATAAAGGATGCAATAGCAGAGCACTTAAAAAGATGTATTACGATCAAGCAGAGACAGAATGGCTTGATGAAGGGGAAATCAAAGTAGACACATTACTATAATTATTTGAGGAAGTAACAAGCAGGATAGGTAAAGAGGAAGCAGTGAATGTAATAGATTGGGATTTTCGGAAAGCGTTGATAAGGTACCACACATTGGACTATTTAATAAGATAAGAGCATAGTGTTGGGAGTAGAATTTTACCATGGACAGAGGATTGGTGAACTAAGACAGAGAGATGAAATAAAGTTGGCATTTTCAGGATGGCAACCTGTAACTAGTGGAGTGCCACAGTGATCAGTACCAATGATCGCACAATGTTCAGCACCATTCACATCTCTTCAGATACTGAAGCAATCCATGTTCAAATACAATAAGATCTGGGCAATATCCAGGCTTGGGCTAACAAGTGGCCAGTAACATTTGCTCCACATAAGTGCCAGACAATGACCAAGATTAGAAACAATCTAACCACTGCTCCTTGACATTCAATGGTGTCACCGTAACTGAACTCCCACTATCAATATCCTTGGGGTTACCATTGACCAAAAACAAATGGGGAGGCGTTGGCCTAGTGGTACTATCGCTGGACTGTTAATCCAGAAATCCAGATAACATTCTGTGGACCCAGGTTCGAATCCCGCCACAGCAGATGGTGGAATTTGAATTCAATAAATATCTGGAATTAAGAGTGTAACGATGATCGTGAATCCACTGTTCACTAATGTCCTTTAGGGAAAGAAACTGCTACCCTCATCTGGTCTGGCCTACATGTGACTCCAGACCCATAGCGATGTGGTTGACTCTTAACTACCCTCTGGGCAATTAGGAATGGGCAATAAATGCTGCCTAGCCAGCAACACCCTCAGCCATGAATGAATAAAGAATAAAGGAAACTCAACCAGACTCATCACATACACACAGTGGCTACAAGAGCAAGTCCAAAACTAGGAATATTGCAGAAATTAATTTACCTCCTGACTCTCCAAAGCCTGTCCACCATCTATAAGGCACAAGTCAGGAGTATGATGGAATACTCCCCACTTGGCTGGATAGGTGTAGCTCTAACAATGTTCAAGAAACTTGACCCCATGCAGCCTGCTTGATTAACACCACATCCACAAGAATCCATTCCCTCCACCATTGACACTCAGTAGCAGCAGTGTGTAGCATTTACACGATACATTTCAAAAATTCGCCAAAGATTTTTAGACAGCACATTTCAACCCCATGACCACTTCCATCTAGAAAGGCAAGGGCAGTCAAAACCTGGGAACATCGCCACCTGCAAGTTCTCCTCCAAGACACTCACTATCCTGACTTGGAAATTTACCTCTGTTCCTTCACTGTGGCAGGGTCAAAATCCTGGAATTCACTCCCTAATGGCATTGTGAGTCAACCCACAGCAGGTGGACTGCAGCGGTTCAAGAAGGCAGCTCATCACCACCTTCTCAAGGGCAACTAGGCATGGGCAATAAATGCTGGCCTGCCAGCATATGTCCACATCCCATGGGTGAACAGAAACAAAAGAAGCTAGAACAAAGTGATATAGGAAACCTCCTGCATGAATCACAATGATCAATTATCCACATTCAGCAGCAAATTCAACATTAGCCTTTATTTCAAAGGGAATGGAATATAAACGTAGAGATGTTTTACTAAAACTATACAAGGCACTAGTCAGACCACAACTGGAATACCCTAAGAGAAGATACATTGGCTTTAGAGGCTGCCCGGAGAAGGTTTAATCAGCTGATCCCAGGTTTGGAGGGACTGTTTAGTAAGGAGAAGCTAAATAGATTGGCCCTGCACTTACTGGAATTTAGAAGAATGGAAGGTGACTTCATTGAAACATACAAGATTCTTAGGAGACTTGACAGGGAAAATATGGAGGGGTTGTTTCCCCTTATAGGAGTCTAGGGCCAGATAGCATCATAGAATCCCTACAGTGTAGAAGCAGGCCATTTGGTCCATCGATTTCACATCAACCTTCCGAAGTGCATCCCACCCAGACCCATCCTATCCCAGTAACCATGCATTACTACTGGCTACTCCACTTAGCCTGCATATCTATGGATACTATGGGCAATTTAGCATGGTCAATACACCTGACCAGCACATCTTTAGACTGTGGGAAGAAACTGGAGCACCCAGAGGAAACTCATGCAGATATGGGGTGAATGTGCAAACTCCACACAGACAGTTGCCCAAGGCTACGATCAAGCCTGGGTCGCTGCTGGTATGAGGCAATAGTGCTAATCACTGAGCCACTGTGCCATAATCTCAGAATAAGGGGTCACACATTTAAGACAGAAATGAGGAGGAATTTCTTGTCTCAGAGGGTAATGAATCTGTGGAATTCTTTACACAGAGGGCTGTTGAGCCTGGATCATGAACTATATTCAAGGCTGAGATAGATATTTAATCAGTAAGGGGCTTGAGAGTTATGGTGAAAAGGCAGGAAAGTGGAGTTGAGGGTTATCAGATCGGCCATAATCTCATTGAATAGCAGAGCAGATTTGACGGGCACAATGGCCTACTTCTGCTCCTGCATCTTATTGTCTAACATGCAGAAATTTGTATCAGCATTAATCGTTTCCAATCTTCTAAAACCCAAGCAATAGCTTTGTTCACATCAGCTTAACCCAGAAAATACGTAATATCAGCTCAGTGTTCCACTCAGAATAACAACTAATGCCACATTCTACTATTTATGAGGAAATGGAAAAGCTAATTCAAGCACTGGATGGATACAGAGTTAAACTCAAACTCCAAAGGTCACCCACACATTTTGCCACTCCATCACTAGTTTCACAAAAACTTCATTTTGCTCTCTACTTCACCATTAAAATGAATTGACTTACAGGACTTTGCTGTATTTGCACAGTAGATATGGAATTTAGCTTGCCACATAAAGTTATGTTTTGTCCATTCAATAACATGATAAAGTCTAGTACTTGGCAATCAATATTTCTGAAACAGAAAATTAACTGTTACAAATTTAAAGTTATATTCTTTCAGGTGTTGTAAGAGATTTTAAAAATGTCATTTTTTGGTTTTCCTTTCTGTTTCTTTTTGATTCTTTCAATTCAGTTTTGCTTTCCCTTTACTTTTCTTTCTGGATCTGATTTGACAATCAGCAATGTTAATTAAGATGTCCTTCTCAGTCTTTCAGCTGGATTTTGCTGTTTACATCAAGAGGGCAATTCAAAAAGTTTGGTGCTTTTTGAGATAGCATTGGCTATCACAGAAGATCACATAACCTGATGGACTACAAAAAGCTGTCATCCACCCATCAGCAAAGACTTTCTAATTCAAACCAACCCAACTCAACTGCAGAAAATTGCTTTGGATAATTAGCAGTGACCTTCAGTAATCTCTCCTTAGCTTTGAAGACTAAAGTTGCAACGCTTCGACTAACTGCAATCAGATCCCAACTGATTGAAGGATAAAACCATCCATGCAAACATTGAACAATCATCAACTACCTTAGATGTGAAACTGTGAAACTCCTGGCCAGACCCCGGAAAAGGTCAAAGAAAAAGAAAACTTTTTGCTGTTAGTTCCACAACCTTCCAAACTTGTTGCTTACGGTGATACATAGTTTATCCTGTTCAATCAGCTCCCAGATGCCTGGTTTCCCTCAGTAAGTTACAAAAAAATGTTAGAACCCAAATGTACAAGGAAAAGTTTAACTAACATAGAAAGCCATTAAATACCCTACTAACACAAGGTCTGACCTACTCCTCAGTTGAGTACAACTGTGAACTACTGAAACCTAGTCAACACTATAAATAAATTCCCATTTGGATGGAAATGCAATCAAAGCTGCAGGCATGTAAACTTTATAACCGAGGTGCATTTGTGCATACGATTCAACCGTTCTACGGAAAAGTATATGAAGGCCAAATAAAACAGACACTGAAACCTTAAAACAAGCATCCATAAATCTTTATACCATAAATATGATCTTAAAATCTGCTTGCCTGAACGCAGTCTTGCATAACAATACTTAACAACTTTTAATTTGTTCGGATAACGATACTGCAATCTGTACTAAAACCAAGAGTAGTGACAAAAAGCACATGGAAGTTTTTGGCTTCACCTCACTTAAAGTAGAGATATAAATGCGCGATGGTATTGTCTTTTGAAATGAATAAAGCAAAATGATACCTTTGGGCAAATTTGGAATGTGGGCAATTACGTACAGCCGCCGGCATGGAATTCGCATACATTCTTGCTCTCGGAATACGGGAATAAGTGTTTGAAGTGATATTTGTTGTCTTAACGTTCTCCATCGTAGCTGGCGAGTTCTCCTTTGCGGTACTGGGAAATGCTCCAGACCAAACTAAAGAGAAGCCTCAATAAAAGGAAGGATGTTGTTCACGAGAACTCCTGTTCTAAAGACGAATTTAGGAGGAATGTTAACCCAACCTCCCAGTGTGACAGCAATCTACGGGTTGGGAAAGTTAACAACTCCACCCCCTCGCTCTTACACGCACATCAACCTAAAAGCATTATAAACCATTGTACTGTACAATCCGCTAAACTGCACTGGGCACTTTTGCGCGCTCCTTTATAACGTCGAAGTTTCACCTCAATGCTTTGCAGTGTTTTGTTTTTAACCGGCTCAACTATTTTTCGTACTGGATGCAATTTTTCATCTTACAACATAAGCAAGTACTCTTCTGGAGAGCAACACGACGATCTATTACGATGAAGCATTTGGTTGAACATGTTTTGCTTCATTCTTTGTGTAGGAATTTGTCACAATGCAAATGACTGGCGACCTATTGTGAAATGTTTGTTATCGGCCAAAAAATGTCACTCTTGCAAATGATCCAATGAAGTGATGTAAAGAAGGAAGTTAAAATCACAATACTTCAAATGAATAAACAATGTGTTGCAAAGTCTCTTCTGTCGAAACATGCAGAAATCTAACTTATATTCGTTATGTTGTATGATTCTGACAGGCTGACTCAGCTTAGCCTCAATGCAATCCCTTAAAAAAAATCGACCACTTGATCTTTCATACCACCAGCAGAATATCATTGTAGAAAAAAAATCTAGTCAGATTTCTTTCGCTTCGTTCGATTATATCATCATTCCTTTATTGCGCTGAGTCAAAATCCTGGATCTCCCTTCCTAACAGCACTATGGGTGTCCCAAGCCTACAAGGACGGCTGTGATTTTAAAAGGCAGCTCATTCTGTACCCTCTCCAGGGCAATTAATTGTGGACAATTATGCTGACCTAGCTATCACCAACTAAGCCCATGAATGAAAAAGAAAGATCAAAGTCTAGATTCTTTCATACCAAGAAAATCCATGGTGCTAAACTTTTTCTTTAATCTCAAAACAATCACGAATTGACATAAAAATAGAAGTAACAGCATTCTGAAAGGGGTCTCTGGACGTGTAATGTTGACACTGTTTTCTCTCCACAAAAACTACCAGACCTGCTGAGTTTCTCCAGTTACTTTTATTTTTTGTTTGAGATTTCCCGCATCCACAGTTCTTTGCTTTCTTATTTCATAAGTTTGACATCCCTGGGATCAGTAGTGCTCCACATTCAAATGTTTTATGTTACTAACAAAGTGTTTACTAGGCCATATTCACTTTTTCGGATGAACGCAAATGAAAACCACTGAAGTATTAGCTTAGACTGGGTGCTCCAGTCTCTAATGTGAAACTTGCACCATTTTGGAAGATTATTACAACAGCATTCCATAAAGTCTGCGAAAACTGATGGTTTCAATTTGGGTGGAAAGGGAACACAACACATGGAACATACTACGTCAAAAAAATCATACAATTAGGGCAACTGGAAAAAGGATTACCAACATGTTTGCCACACATCTTCAAACATTTGATTCTACAGCAGATTAGATGCAATCTTGAACACACAGTTTTCCTTTGCTTTTCATCAAGGGTCACAAGACT
This sequence comes from Rhincodon typus, assembly GCF_021869965.1. Lineage (NCBI taxonomy): Eukaryota > Metazoa > Chordata > Chondrichthyes > Orectolobiformes > Rhincodontidae > Rhincodon > Rhincodon typus. The sequence goes on along the minus strand of NC_063350.1, from coordinate 20,928,571 downwards.
TATGGAAAAAGGCTATGGGAAGGAAAAGAATTAAAAGAATGGCTATTGAAAAGGACAAGAGCAGCATGTAACCTGGCCATTTTTTAAACAACCAGGACATTTGCAACTAGCTGCAGCCAGAAGTCCTGGATGGATAACCTATCTCTGCATCCCCTTGAGGTCCCAGGATCACAGCTTTGAAAGAATACCAATATAAAGGTGAATAACAGTATGAGAGGATACTGACTCATTGGCAAGTGAGTACAGATTGGCATGGAGTATGTACAAGTTAAATAAAGACTGACAGTTAACCGCCAAGCTTTGTTTAAATTTAAATGAGACTCTGATTATTCAAGGAACTGTCCCAAGGACTGAACCAGAAAAATGGCTACCAGCATTCCCTCTAATTTTCTTTCCCGTTGTGCCAGCCTCTGAGGTCCATGCATAGCAATGATTTCCACAACTAGAAGTCAATATCATGATCAGCATACTGACGCCATGTAGGGAACCACTGCACAGTGTAGAGGGGATGGCATGGTGGCTCAGTAGTTAGCACTGCTGTTTCACAGCACCAGCAACCCGGGTTTAATTCCACCCTTGGGCGACTGTCTGTGTGGAGTTTGCACATTCGCCCCGTGTCTGCACGGGTTTCCTCTGGGTGCTCCAGTTTCCTCCCACAGTACAAAAATGTGCAAGTTAGGTGGACTGGCCATGCTAAATTGCTCAAAGTGTTCAGGGATGTGTAGATTAGGTGGGTTAGAGGGGGATGGGTCTAGGTGGGATACTCTGAAGGTCAGCGTGGACTTGTTGGGCTGAAGAGCCTGGTTCCACATTGTAAGGATTCTATGACATTGAATTTGCTCTCATTTATTTTGTTTGGTTGCAACAAGCACAATTTGGAATGTGATGAGTGGTGTGGTATATAAATTTCAGTGATGGTGTGATGCCACACATCCAAGGATTGACAGATTTCATCAAATAACATGTTCTTTCAGTTATTCACTACAGGTAATGTCAGGACCGTACTGAACCTGCCTGGGTCAGAAAAATCCCAAACTTTGGATAGAGGGACCCTACGGCGAGAAATATGGCAGAATTGCATGAGAAGCACATTACGCTTATCTCAACATTAAGAACAACTTGCTGCATCTTTTAACTAAATTCCAGGAGTCAAGTCAAGTTGCCTATTAAGATGGATTATTGTTTCTTAATGATCTTATTAACTGCAGAATTCACCTCATTAATAGTAGCTTTCTATCATACCACCTGCCCTGAGAAAGCTAGATGCCAATTCTTGACATGAAAGTGAGAGTGGGCACCTTACAACTCCAGCTTGGTGCTTGTTCCAAAGGACCTCCATGTTGGAACCAGGGACCAACACGTCAGGGCCACTCAATGGATGCCAGTCATATGCACCTCACATCTACAGACATTGGCACCAGCATGTGCCAGTCTCTAAGAAACCTCATGGCACAGCTCATCAACTTACCACGTACCACAGGTCACAACAGCAACTATGATTGTAATGCTGCAGCAAGTACACTTTGCACCCAGGGACACACATCTCCAGTCTGTTTGTCTGTTCTCTCAGCCCACACTCACTTTGAGCCCACATCGATGCTCACAACATTCCTGCCAGTCCTTGCCTTGCATTTTAGTACCTTGCCCTTCAGCGAGAGATACCAGGCTCACTTTGAGTTCAATGCCATTTATCACACACACACATAGGCAGGAAGCTTGTCACAGTGTCAGGAATCCTCACTCAAGTCAAGGGCAATAGATCTTTAAATTTACACCAGTGGTCCAGGCACAGTAAGTCAAGGACAGCCTCCAATACTATCTAGGTGCATGGACACAGTCAGTCAGTAGCTTGGACTGTCAAAGTCAGTATCTTCAGCTCATAAGGGGTGAGGAGGCAAATGTCAGGCAGCCCATGACATGTCTTCAGTCATTCTGCCCTATTGTGGACCGTTTTCCTTCTTGAATAAGACAGTGACAGGTATAAGGGAAATAAAAGTGGATGGCACAGGTACTGACTTTGATGCAAGTGAGGAGGTGTCACGAGCAAGTCTGTGCACAACACAGAGGCCATGCAGGGTTAATGGTGTCAGGGGTTGGGCTGGGTGAGAGTGAGTGAGTGAAGTTGTTGCTGACAGCATCGAAAATTGTAGAACATGAGGGAGGCAAGTTCATTGGTACAGATAGAATGAAGGTGAAATATCAGAGAGAAGGTGGTGGCATTTACACTGATGGAGTGGACAAGATAAGTGACCTTTTTCCTATACTGCATTCCATTAAGCAGCTGAGATTGCACTGATCCAGTTGGTAACCTTGGAAGAGTCTTGCATGATGTGGTATCATGGCCTCATCGGCTAATCTTGGAGGAGTGGACATGTCACCTCTGCACCACCTTATCCACTAGGAACAATTTTCCTTTCTCTGCCATGTCCACGGCAAATTTGTGGAACCATCCAGGGTAATCCTGGAGTAACAATGCTTGTCCAGGTACACAAATATGGCACCAGTGCCAGGTATGCCAATCCATTCGGGGATATCCCAGCAGTGGCTAGTTGTTCTGCAACTACAGGTGGAAAAATGGGATTAGAATCAGCTGAGCAGAATGCCATGGGTGGTGTAGGCCGTTGGTGAGGTGACTTTGGAAAGATGTGTCAGGAAATGTCTCTAGGTCTCGTGGAGAGAAGCCATCCATGAAACCTAACAAAACTGACACTTAGCCAAAAGAAACTTGAGATTTGGCCTATAGTGTTCCATGATTAAACAGTATTTATGAAATAGTCCTGTATGTGTGAAGAATTCCCACATGTGACAAACTTAACACTGTCAGTCAGAGTCAGAGTGTTGGGTACTTGCGCATTATGGATGTGAATGCATTAACACACAGGGAACTGTTCTGAGCAGACAGGAAGAATGTACATGCACCTTTTCAAACTTTACAAAATAGGTAACACTATTCCCTGGTTCATTCCCAGGACAGTGCCTTGGTCAATCAGAGTCAAACTGACTGGTGTAAATTTAAACAAAACTTGGTAGTTAAGACAGTATCATTAATGGGTGTATTCTCCATGACCACACCTCTACCAATCAGTGTCCACCTGCTAATCAATCTACACTCTCCTATCATACAGTAATAAATGTTATTCCACTTACTTTGCTATTGTTGTGAATGTCCTGATGTTTGCAAGATGAAATGCTTCAGCATAATGTGTTATTTTTTTCAACAATACTCAAGTTCTGCACTTGCACACATCTACTAGAAAGTCAGAAATGAAGATGATCTTTGCACAGTGTTCAGTGCCATTCACAATGTCATTGATATTGAAGTAGCTTATGCCACACTCAGGTCTGGTTACATCCAGGATTGGACTGAAAATTGCAGGTATTATGCAGGGCACACAAATGAAAGGCAATGACCATCTCCAAAAAGGGAACCTAATTATCTCTCTTTGAAGTTCAATGGCGTTGTCATCACCGAATCCCAAGCCCTCCCCATCAACATCCTGGAGTTATCATTGGTCAGAATCATAAATGGACTAACTATCTAAATATCGCGCCTACAAATGGCAGGTCAGAGTTTGGGAATTCAGTGATTAGTAATTTACCTCCTGGGCTGAATTTCCCCATTGCAGCAGAGACAACTTTGGATGCGAGATGGAATGTATAATTAGAGAATTTCATATTGTCCTGCCTCTTAGGAGGTCGAATACCGAAAGCTTGCTGCTCCAGTTTCACGGCAGGGAAATATGGGAAAGGGATCCACAATTAGTTCCAACATCAGTCTAGAAGCCCTGGAGGAAAATCCCACCCTCCAAATTTTCAAAGCCTGTCCACCATCTACAAGGCACAAATCAAGAGAGTGATGGGATATTCTCCACTTGCCTGGCTGAGTACTATACCAAAAACAATCAACAAGGTCAACATCATTCAGGACAAAGAAGTCCAGTTGACTGCACCTCATCCAGGACTTTCAGCCTTTGTTACCTTCACCACAGATTTACATTGAAAGAGTGTTTATCATAAACAAAATGCACACAAGCCACTCACCAGCATTTTCCAAACCTGTGACCTGTTCTACCTAGAAGAACAAGGACAACAGGTAACATATTAACACCATCGCTTGCAAATCTCTTATCAAAGCTTTACCCCATCCTGATTTGGAACTATAATGTCATCCTTTCAGTGTCATTGGATCAAAATCCTTCCCGAATGAAAATTCAATGTACACCACCTGGATGGTTGCAGTTTACAAAGACAACTCATCACTAACCTCTCAAGGGCAATTAGGATGGTTAATAATTACTAGCCTAGCCACAGATACCCACAATCCATAAACAAATTTAAAAGAACTTGTTTATGTCTAGAGAGGAAGGTATCTAGTGGAGTACACAAGCACATAAAGTTAATATTTCCAAAACACAAGTTTTGGACTGAACAACATCAGATTTTCATTGACAACAAGTTTCAAGTTTTAAAAAGGCTCCTGCTTATACCTGTCAAGTTGTCAAAGCCAAAAATTGCATTTAACGGATGGAGATTTGGGTATAACCCAGATTCAATTCATAAAATCTTCTGTGCCACTAAAGCCTGGAAGAGAATTGCTGGCCTCCATTTGATTCCTATCTATATTTCTTGCGTATCCTTCAGTACAAATGGAATATAAACAAAATATGCTGATATATTTCATTTAAGAATCAGCAAAGTCCATTTTCAATAGTAACTTTGAGAAAATTGAATCGTTGGGAAATAAAAACAAAAAAAAATACTGCATATTCTGGATATTTGAACTTTTAAAAAAAGCAGAAAATGCTGGAGGAACTCAGTAACTGTTGCAGCATCTGCATAGAGTGCAAGTTGCATCAGGTTGATGTAAGGGAATAAAGTTTGACGTTTTTCCAAAGGTAATTTATGTGGACAGCATTCATATACAATGATATAAAAAGTGACTAATCAAATTAAAGGAGCAACTGGAAGTGAGAAATGATTACTGAGGACACCACATAAAAATAACTTGTTCATTAATACAATGAAATGGTTAGCTTAGTTTCAGATAAATTTAAAGCTTGATAATTGAACTTCACATACAATGTTTTCCATGCTTGTGCCACATTCCCCTATGTGCTTTGTCATCTGGGAGATTGAAATCTTCCCATTTCAGGCAGCCAGAAGCAACTTTAGATTTCAGTCCAAAATTGGTATGAGTTTAACATTGTTGTCATGCTTCCTACCAGGACATTGGTATCAGGAAACCTGAGCTATTTGTTGATTGCCCTATATTTGACTATCAATGCTTTATCTGCTATAATTGTCAGCATCACACACTAATATTCATATTCTGCCAATTGTTTTACGGGCAGCAATAAATAACTAGGCATCATCTGCTGAGATTGTCATTCTGATAATAAAAATATATGGATGGGGATAATCTATATTTGCATCTTTATAATTTCAACTGATAGGGCTGTGACAATTTCCTTTGGCCGTTCATTCTGTTGTGGGAAGAAAGACGGTTGTTATTTTGTCTTCAGAATAAACAGTCTTTGTAGTTTACATGGACAAGTACTTCATATTTTGTCATTAATGGGAGGGAACTAGTTATTTGTTCTCTCAATTATGAGTTTATGTTTTATAGAATGTGCTCAGTCTATTTTCCTCCACCCTTTGATGCCTATTCGCAAACTTTGATTAAGGATACGACACTGGTATATTTCCTGTTTGGTAAACTGTGGGCTCCAAGTGGATGCTGTGTACGTGTGTGTTGTGTGTGTGTGTGTGTGTGTGTGTGGGTGTGTGTGTGTGTGTGTCATTGTGTGTGTGTGTGTGTGTGGGTGTGGGTGTGTGTGTCTGTCTGTCTGTCTGTGTATGAGAGAGAGAGAGAGAAAGAGAGACAGGAGTGGAGTGCAATCCATAATTAGTTGATCACATTGGCCAGCATTGTTTCACAGTACTGTCACTGAGCCAGAGGGAGCCACATGATATCTGACACAAATAGGTGAACGTTCCATGGCACTGCACACAGAGCTGCCCAGTTGTACCTGAAAGCTGACTCCAAGTTGTATATTTAGTTTATCCTTTCATGGGATGTGGTCATGGCTAGTAAGACCAGCATTCGTGGACTATCCATCGTTGCCCTTGAACTGACTGACTTACTGGACCATTTCAGACAGCATTTAAGAGTAAACCACATTGCTCCAATGTTGATGTTACATGCAGGCCAGATCAGGTAAGGCTGACAGATTTGCTTCCCTAAGGATATTGTTGAACAAGTTGAGTTTTACCATATTAGATGATGATACTTGATGATTACTGAAACTAGATTTATATTCCAAATTTTAGGAATTAGTTTCATTTAAATTCTACCAGCTACCATGTTGGGATTTGAATCTGTCCTCCTAGCCTCTAGGCTACTAGCCAGTAACATTACTACTATGTCACCTGCTTCTCAGTGAAACATTTGTTTGTTTGTTCACCTATTTACAGATCTATAAGAAAATTATATCCAGCAGTCCTTGAGTATTCAAGGAGCAGATAAGATGTTTCCCCTCTCTAATCCTTACCCCAACTTTACAACTGCTAGCAGTCTGATCTCACAGTATGAAAGGATTGCAAGCTGTTGATAATGCCACATTATCAACATCAACAGATTACATGCAGTATGGCCTGATGCAGATTTAAAGCTTAACAATATGACTCAGGCCCATCGTTAGAACAGTCACTACTGTACCAATGTACACATTTTTCTATTTACCTCCTCTATATAGAGAGAATGTACTCAGCAATGTCATACAAACATTTAAATGTCCAGATATAAACATCACCAATCACGTGTCTACATCCCAGTCCTGCATTTGATTTAATTACAATATTGCTCTTCATCTGGATTTTGGAACAAGCCATTTCAGCTCCAAGTTCAATGAATTTTGGTTAAATTGAATGGCTGATTAAAGGTTAAGTCACTCATTCTCAGTCTTAAATATTTTACACTTAAAAAGTTAAGCATTGATGATTCACAACCATAAGGATATCACCATTGTCATGGACTGTTGAGTTTTAGTATGCTTTTAAATGGATACTCATTTGAAGCTAACTGAACCAGATCTGTGCCTGGGAGTGAAAGATAATTATTTCCACCATGCATGCTCCACACAAATTATTTTGAGATTGTAGCTCCCAAATATGTAAGGGAGTAAGGTGAGAGTGCATTGTCTTGCTCACAGCACAGCTGAAGAAAAGTTTGTGATCCATCTGCTCATATTGTATCAATAGAATCTTCAGTTTACATGTATGCTTTGAACAACGAGACATCAGAGGACAAAGGTCTATCTTGCAAAATTAATCATCATAACATCTTCTATTTTATTCCCACACAAAACAGTATGAACTTGGAATATGAACAAATTTTAACAGAGGTCCTGGAACAGCTTTAGCTTCAGAAAGTATTATCCAATTCAAATATAAATCAAACAGGAATATAAATGCATTATTTTTAAATTGCCAAATTTATTTATTAATCAGCAACTTTATACAAAGAAATCACGTTATAAAGAAAAACTTAATGTAAAATCTTGTTAATTGATCTTCATCCAGCCAGAGAATAACTAATATGATTCAGAAAACAAAACAGTAGTAAAACCATTATTATCTAAACCTTTCAATGTCATTGTGTCCATAGGAAACCCGGAACCCAAAGGTACTTGAACCTGGAAATTTGAGAATTTGGGGAGGACTACAAATTTAAAACAGCTGACAAACATGCAATAAATAGCTATATTGATGTGAAGAAAAATAGATTCATTCAGTTGATCCCAGGTATGGAGGGACTGTCTTATGAATAGAAGTTGAGTAGGTTGATCCTATATTCATTGGAATTGAGAAAAATGAGACGTGACCTTATTGAAGCACAAAAGAATCTTAGGGGACTTGACAAGGTAAATGTGGAAATGTAAAATTGTTTCCCCTTGTAGGAGAGAATAGGATCGGGGCATAACCGCAGAATAGGGGTTGCCTGATTTAAAACAGAGAAAAGATTTTGGACAGATCGCAGTGAGGTTGGAGGAGGGGATGGGAGCAAGACACCCGTTACCATTCAGGGTATATCACACTGCACACCCACTAGCTCCCTCCTCTCACATGAGCCTCCAGCTTTTCCTTCCATTCTGTGAACGAAGGGCTCCAAACGTCAGGCTTAACCTTGTTGTGATTAACTATTCAAAGTTTATCTCCCTCACCACCTGCAGCTTCTGACACTTCCTAGGTGCCTCTGGTCCCAGCACAGGGCCCTCAAAAGTGGGAAGCCAAGGCTTGTCGCCCCAACCCTAGGGGTAGTTACAGGCAGAAGCCATGTTTTAGAAATAGAGGGAGGTTTAAAGATGTGTATAATGTTGATTGACTCCGAGGAACATAGGAAACTACCCCAATCTCTCAAAAGAAGGTAAACTCCTCTCTGCCTGATAGCTGCCCCTGCAGTGAAAGCTGTGGGGAACCCTATCTTGGTCTGCCTTCCCTTGCCGTTTGTATAATTGCAGCAGGGGTGGGATGAAGCCCTCAAATAGCCACTAGCCCAAGAATGGCAGGCTGCCTTGTCCACCCATAATACGGGAGTCAAGTTGGGATGGGTGGTTAACAAGCATCCACCCATTTTACTTTACAAGTTACTCTGCCTTTAAATATGCCCTTGAAAGTGGTAGGGTGAGGAGGAGTTGGGGATGGGTCACAAAGTTCAGCCCTGTGAAAATAAAAGCAGGCATAATGACTCAATGACCAAAGCAAGTTGCATGAATTATGTCAGAGATAGTAGGAACTGCAGATGCTGGAGAATCTGAGATAACAAGGTGTAGAGCTGGATGAGCACAGCAGGCCAAGCAGCATCAGAGGAGCAGGAAGGCTGACGTTTTGGGCCTAGACCCTTCTTCAGAAATGGGGGAGGGGAAGGGGGTTCTGAAATAAATAGGGAGAGAGGGGGAGGAGGATAGAAGATGGATAGAGGAGAAGATAGATGGAGAGGAAACAGACAGGTCAAAGAGGCGGGGATGGAGCCAGTAAAGGTGAGTATAGGTGGGGAGTTAGGGAGGAGATAGGTCAGTCCAGGGAGGATGGACAGGTCAAGGGGGCGGGATGAGGTTTGTAGGTAGGAGATGGGGGTGGGGATTGAGGTGGGAGGAGGGGATAGGTGGGAGGAAGGACATGTTAGGGAGGCGGGGACAAGCTGGGTTGGTTTTGGGATGCGGTAGGGGGAGGGGAGATTTTGAAGCTTGTGAAGTCCACATTGATACCATTGGGCTGCAGGGTTCCCAAGCAGGATATGAGTTGCTGTTCCTGCAACCTTCGGGTGGCATCGTTGTGGCACTGCAGGAGGCCCAGGATGGACATGTCGTCTGAGGAGTGGGAGGGGGAGTTGAAATGGTTTGCGACTGGGAGGTGCAGTTGTTTAGTGTGAACTGAGCATAGGTGTTCTGCAAAGAGGTCCCCAAGCCTCCGCTTGGTTTCCCCGATATCGAGGAGGCCACAACGGGTACAGCGGATACAGTATACCACATTAGCAGATGTGCAGGTAAACATCTGCTTGATGTGGAAAGTCTTCTTGGGGCCTGGCATGGGGGTGAGGGGGGAGGAGTAGGGGCAGGTGTAGCACTTCCTGCGGTTGCAGGGAAAAGTGCTGGGTGTGGTGGGGCTGGAGGGGAGTGTGGAGCGGACAAGGGAGTCACGGAGAGAGTGGTCCCTCTGGAAAGCAGATAAGGGTGGGGAGAGAAAAATGTCTTTGGTGGTGGGGTCGGATTGCAGATGGCGGAAGTGTCGGAGGATGATGCGTTGGATTCGGAGGTTGGTGGGGTGGTACGTGAGGATGAGGGGGATTCTGTTTTGGTTGTTATTGTGGGGACGGGGTGTGAGGAATGAGTTGCGGGAAATGCGGGAGACATGGTTGAGGGTGTTCTCGACCGCTGAGGGGGGGAAGTTGCAGTCCTTGAAAAACAAGGACACCTGTGATGTACGGGAGTGGAGTGCCTCATCCTGGGAGCAGATGCGGTGGAGGCGAAGGAATTGGGAATAGGGGATGGCATTTTTGCAGGAAGGT
>NC_063350.1:20902921-20918105 GCF_021869965.1 Rhincodon typus | reverse complement strand
ACCTTCCTGCAAAAATGCCATCCCCTATTCCCAATTCCTTCGCCTCCGCCACATCTGCTCCCAGGATGAGGCATTCCACTCCCATACATCACAGGTGTCCTCGTTATCAAGGACGGCAACTTCTGCCCCTCAGTGGTCGAGAATGCCCTCCACTGTGTCTCCTGCATTTCCCGCAACTCATCCCTCACACCCCCTCCTCGCAATAACAACCAAAACAGAATTCCCCTCGTCCTCACGTACCACCCCACCAACCTCCGGATCCAACGCATCATCCTCCGACACTTCCGCCATCTGCAATCCGACCCCACCACCAAAGACATTTTTCCCTCCCCACCCTTAACTGCTTTCTGGAGGGACCACTCTCTCCAGGACTCCCTTGTCTGCTCCACACTCCTCTCCAGCCCCACCACACCCAGCACTTTTCTTTGCAACCGCAGGAAGTGCTACACCTGACCCTACACCTCTCCCCTCACCCCCATGCCAGGCCCCAAGAAGACTTTCCACATCAAGCAGATGTTCACCTGCACATCTGCTAATGTGGCATACTGTATCCGCTGTTCCCGTTGTGGCCTCCTCGACATCGGGGAAACCAAGCGGAGGCTTGGGGGCCGCTTTGCAGAACACCTACGCTCGGTTTGCACTAAACAACTGCATCTCCCAGTCGCAAACCATTTCAACTCCCCCTCCCATTCCTCAGACAACATGTTCATCCTGGGCCTCCTGCAGTGCCACAACGATGCCACCCGAAGGTTGCAGGAACAGCACCTCATATTCCGCTTGGGAACCCTGCAGCCCAATGGTATCAATGTGGATTTCACTAGCTTCAAAATCTCCCCTTCCCCTACTGCATCCCAAAACCAACCCAGCTTGTCCCCGCCTCCCTAACATGTCCTTCCTCCCACCTATCCCCTCTTCCCACCTCAAGCCCCACCCCCATCTCCTACCTACAAACCTAATCCCGCCCCCTTGACCTGTCCGTCCTCCCTGGACTGACCTATCCCCTCCCTAACTCCCCACCTACACTCACCTTTACTGGCTCCATCCCCGCCTCTTTGACCTGTCTGTTTCCTCTCCACCTATCTTCTCCTCTATCCATCTTCTATCCTCCTCCCCCTCTCTCCCTATTTATTTCAAAACCCCCTTCCCCTCCCCCATTTCTGAAGAAGGGTCTAGGCCCGAAATGTCAGCCTTCCTGCTCCTCTGATGCTGCTTGGCCTGCTGTGTTCATGCAGCTCTACACCTTGTTATCGCTATTGCATGAATTATGTCTTGAAAGGATATCCTCTCAGAAGATTTGCTGGTGTAGTTCAGCTGGGTTAAAACTTATTTATCAGGGGGATGGGAACCTGAAGGGCAACCTAAGATGTATGGAAGTAACATCAGTAACAGGAAGTAGAAAAGCTGCTTGGGGACTAAGAAAACAAGACAAACAAAACTGAGCATTGAATATGCTTCGAAAGTAGAATGATGTCAAAAACACAAAGTGAAGGGCAATCTAGCTGAATTGTCAAGTAAGCTGCCAGCCTTACCAGACCAGAGGACTGCACTCTCATTAAAGAAAGACAACTGGTGGTGGTTTAACCTGAGGGTCAACATGCCTCAGGGAAGGGGAGAGATTGAGAAGGACACTCCTTCATGGTAACCGCAACTGGTGTGGGAATTGAACCTACATTGTTGGCAACACTCTATGTCAAAACAAGCCGCGCGGGCAACTGACCTAACCAACGCCTGAAGTTTACCTGATACACATATGGGATTATATGATGACAGTGAGTCGTAATAGTTTTAGAGCATTAGTTGGATTTGAACCCTTTTGAATACACATCATACATAGAATGCTGAGGCTTGCAGGCTATGACTGTTTATGAGACAGTTGTGCAGTGGCGGAGCTAGGGAGAAGATGGTACCACTTACCCTTGTGGAGCTCAGGAGATCATTCATTTTCTTCCTGCACTGATGCCGAGTGTGTTCCTGAGAGCCATTAGCATTGAGTATTACTACTATTTCAGCCCAGACTGGATGAATATGATGGGATGTTTTCCTGGTCTCATGCCCCTTGCCCGTGATTCCATCCAGTAATAGTTGTATGAAAGCATCTTGAATTGACGAAAGAGCTTCTGCATTTCTGCTTCATAGGTAACATTTGTTCAGCATTGGGTGGGGCAGAGGTGGCGACCAGCACAGGGTAAATGTATTGTCCTGGCTTAGATTAAGTGAGTGAGTGGTATCATCTAGCTTTTAAATACTGTGTCAGAACCTAAACCTTCTAAGGACCCACCAATATCGGTGTGCTAAACGGGCATAGTACTTGGGAAGCAATGTTCCCATGTTGCAATGGTTCATTATTAAAATGATTTGACAATTAATTTAGCCCAAACACTCTTTCATTCATCTAGGCCAGCATTTGTTGCCCATCCCTAGTTGCCTTTGACAAGGTGGCAGAGAGCAACAATCCCTTTATTTGTTTTTCTGCAGCACAGACTTCTCTGAGGCCCATGTGGGGAACATTTCAGAAGAGACATTTTCCAACTTTGATCATTTTTCCTTTAGATATTTTTCACCTAATAATTTTGCAGTCCAATTAATTTCTTCATAGGCAGCTACATTGAATTCGAAGGTACAAAAAATGATTTTGGAGAATTCTCTTTATATAACTTTAACCTTATTGAAATCTGCAGTATTAAGATTTTCCAATGCCCAGGCAGATAAACTATAGGTTTCTTTCAGTTTAAAATGGTTTGCATGCCTTAATCTCATCAAATGAATGGGAGCAGTAGCCCTGTGTACTGCAAGATTTGTTGTGAATTTGAACAAGGAAGAAAAATGCAAGGAGAACACAGCATTTAAATTTGATGGGCTGTACTAATCCACAATTCTCACTAGAGGGAAACAAATACCTCTGTTTCCAATTATCCCAGAAAGGTAGCCAAATCCAATAAATCTGCCATAATTTGTGTGCTCTAGATCACAGTAAACTAAATGTTGTAGTTACACAACATTCAACAATATAACCTCAGTGAAACTCTCTCCATTTGATTCATGCACATTTTAAATATGAATGAATCAGTTATCATTCATCCCTGTCATCATTAACTGTAACCATAGCAATTGCCTTGGTGTAAGTGCTTGAATGAATTCTGAAGCATCAACAAAATATAAGATCCTGAACAAATAAAATTGCAAAAATAAATGCATAAGGCTCTGCAGTTTGGGAAAAGAGATTATTTTTGTGAGGCAAATGTATCAGGCAGAAGGATCAGTAGACTATCATTTCAGACTAAGGAAATATAAGCATATTGCATTCACTTCTGCTAAAACATCTGTAATCCCTTTGGCTGTGTACTTAATTTGTTCCAGGTTATGTATGTACCATGGGTGCAAATACATAGGAAACTCCAGGCCAACCTACATAACAATGGTGGAAGCAGCTTTTAATGTCCTCCTCAGAAAATTTCCTTGGGCCTGGATTAAAGAGGAATGCAAAAAGGTCATTAATTGCCAGAAATCAAACTTCCAGGCTATAAGTGAACTGTTGCACTGACTAAGTATTTTCCAGTGTCACCAAAATGACCAATATACAAACTACGATACAGCATTGCTCAAAGGGACTACTGGCAATAAACTAGCATGGTTACAATTTGGGTAAAGAGGTTTCTTTTAAATCTCTATTGGACTTCTTGGTACCCTATCATATATCTCATTATAGGAGCAAATTACTTCAGATGCCAGAATCTGTACTGAAAACAAAAAAATGCTGGAGATCACAGCAGGTCAGGCAGCATTCATGGAGAGACAGCAAGTTAATATTTCGAGTCTAGATGAGTCTTCATCATATCTTATTATATTATAGTCTTCCCTACAAATGAAAACATTCTCTCAGTGTCCACCTGATCAAAGCCTACACAATAGATGTCTATTAAGTAATCCTCAATCTTTATTTTACAAGAGAGAAAAGATCCAGTCTATTCATTCTTTCCTTAAAATATATACTCACACATTTCTAGCATGAGCCATGATAATCTTCTCTGCACTCTCTCCAAAGGATCTGTTACGTCTTTCATAAAATAATAACTAGAACTGCATGCGGTGCCCTATATGTGATATGACAGAGGTTTGATACTGGTTTAGTATAACATTTTTACTTTTCAATTCTCGCCTTTGAGAAATAAAACCTAGTGCTTGTATTTTTTTGTAATTTTGCCTTGTTAACCTGTTGTGCAACTTTTGTGTGATTAGTCTATTTGTACTCTGAGATTTTTTTGTCCCTCCAACCCATCTCACATCTATTTGTGTTGAACTTCATGTGCTGTTCACTTGCTGATTCTGCAAGTTTGCTTGTGTCCTGCTATAATTTTTTTCAGTTGTACTCTATTGATAACTTCCGCCAACATCTCAGCCCCACACTAATTTGGTGATATATGCAAATTTAGAAATTGTAGGTTTGATTTCAAAATTCACATAGTAAGTATAAATTGTGAATAGTGGTTGCCTCTGGTATGATGAAAGGTGTGTGACTTATACATATATTAATTTTGCTTTGTGAGATTAGATGACACATGAGTATTGGTTTGCAGTGCAAATGGAAAGTTGTTTTTATGCTGCAATGATTTACAACAGGTACAGCAAACATTCAGAGAATCATAAAGTACAGAAGTGTCCCTTCAGCCCATCAAGTCTGTACCACCAAAAATATACTACTGCCTACACTAGTCCTATTTTCCCATACTAGGCCCATAGCTTTGAACATTATGACTATGCTCATTCAAGTATGTTTTAAAGACTGTGAGGTTTTCCACCTCGACTACCCTCCCAGATAATGCATTCTAGAACCCCCACTGCCCTCAAAATGAAAAAAGCTTTACTCAAATCCCTCTAAACCTCCAGCCTTTCACTTTAAAATTATGACCTCATTATTGAACCTTTGACTATGGGGATCAGCTGCTTTCTATTCACCCTGTCCTTGCCTCTCATAATCTTATACACCTCAATCAGGTGACCCCTCAAACTTCTCTGCTCCAAAGAAAACAATCTGAGCTTATCCAGCCTCTCTTCACAGCTGGAATGCTCCATTCCAGGCAACACTTTGGTGAATCTCCTTTGCACCTTACCCTCAACCCCAGTGCAATCGTAGCCTTCCTATAGTGTAGTGATCAGAACTGCACACAGTACTCCATCTGTGGCCTAACCAAAGCTCTATACAGCTCCAACATGACCTTCCTGCTCTTATAATCTATGCCACAATTGATAAAGGCAAGCATCCTGTATGCCTTCTTAACTACCCTGTTGTGCCACCTTCAGGGATCTGTGGGCAACCGCACCAAGATTCCTCTGTTCCTCTGAGCTTCCTAATGTCTTGCCATTCATTGAAGACACCCTTGCCTTGTTCCTTCTTCCAAAGTTCATTACCTCACATTTTTTATCAGGGTTATTCCATCTGCCATTGAACTAACCATCTGACCAATCTGTTTATATCCTCCTGAAACCTAGCACCTTCCTCCTCGCTGTTACCCACCAGACAATGTTTTTGTCATCCTTGAAGGTCATTACTGTGTTTTTGAACCAAAATAATTGAGGAAAACTCAGACAGTTCAGAGGAATCTTGAGTAACAAGTATAGAAAGGAGCTTTACAGAATAAAAAAAAGTTTGTGCAACTTCTAGTGTTTGACTAGAAGCCTGTAGATTATTAGAAGCTGAGAAAATCTAAACTCTGAAATTTGTCAATATTCACGTAAGAAGACTCCACAGTTCATAAAACACAACTGGGGAGAATCAGTTCAGTCAAACTTATATTTTTGATGTGGAGGTGTAATTTATCTGAATTTGAATCTCTGTGATGGATAGTGTTGGGAAATAAGTTGAAAACTTTATTTTGCTTTGTGTTTAAGGTTTTTCTAAACTGTCTTTTGATAGTTTGTTGCTTTTGTTTTATTTTCATTTTTGTGTAATAAACTGTTCTGTTGTTAGCAAAAGTAAAAAATAAATGCATATAATCTAACAGGTCAGATTTCATTCTGGAATCATACTTTTCTAGTGGTACAAACAGCTGGGATCATAACACTAGATTCTGGGCCATTCTGCCCTTGCATCATGTTAGAGTCTGTCAGATTTTCATAGGACATATATACAAATGTAGTGTATAGTGAATATTATGCTTATTGGTACAGCAACAAATTCATTACTCTGAGATATTTGCAAAGTTACAATTTATGATGTAAGTAGAATGAAAATCTGTAACATAATACAGCCAAAACAAATGTACCTGTAAACATGTTTGAGGTTGAATGTCTGTATGCCACAATTTCACAAAATCTGTTGGGAGCATAATCTAAGTTTTTAATGTATATCAAAGGTTACACTTTCTTTTTCCTCTCGTAAGACCAAAAGAGGAAGCATACACATGTGTCTATGATTGAAATGGACTATAGCTGACAACAAAATAGTGATATGTGTTAAAAATCTGGTTAGCTATCACTTCTCATCACATGCATCCCAGATGTATTCTATTTAATTAACAGTGCGTATCTTCATTTACTCATGCAAATTATCACTGAAACTCAGAGTCCAGATTTTCACTATTATGATCCTTAAAAATTGGCTGCCTATTTGCTGCCTAACTTTAAATTTTGAATGTTTGAATCTGCTGTAAACTAAACTTGCATTGGGGATCATGCAAAAACTATGCAAAAGGTAGCAAAGTAGATAGATTGTTAATATAGTTTCTTAGTGGCTTATAACATTCATAAACTCAGATAATAAGACAAAGAATTTACCAATTCATGAAAGTCTGAGCTCTTATGTTTTGGTATTTCAATATGTAAAGATGATAAAGGCTGCAGGAACATACTGTCATCATCACAAATTCACAGTTCTTCTCCATTCTTTATGTGAAACTATTTTATTATTTTGTCTAGTAAATTATAAGATTTCCAACAGTGCTGCAGTTTGTTATTGTTTTCGGTCTATAGCACACAATTTATCACAGGAAGAAGATATGTGTTCCTTTCATTGCTCTTTGTATATAATGTTACAACCAGAACCCATGAGAGATTATAAACCTGGGTGAGGCTCCCCTTCATATGACCTCTCCTTCCATCGGTCACAATATTCCTTGAAAAAGGATCCATTTCCAATGATTTTCCCCGCCAATGTTTTCCAGTGTTTTAAAAGGAGTCAATTTATTTATGTTGACTTAAAGAAAGAATGAGTTTAGAAAATTTAACAAAACATAACATACATACACACAGATTAGAAATGAGAGTTAAGTTCAAAACCTAAAAATGAAATAACTACACAAATAAGCTTTTTACTTATTTGTGATGAATAGTTTGTGAAACTTTGTAAATCTTAAATGTGGGTGATACCAGTAACTGAACTCCAGTAGCAGCTGAATAGTTGTTTGGAGATTCTTGGTTCTATAGTTAGCTAAAAGGAGTGTGTCCAGTTTTGCTGATGACATGCTTTCAGCAATCAAAGAGGGTTATTTCTTTTTATCTGGATGTGCAGGGATCACCAAAGGGATCTCAGCTCTGGCCCTTCACAGCTCATGTTAGCACAGTGGAACTTCAACCACTAGTTTAACATGCTAGCACACACAGACTGGAAATACTGTTGGTTTTAAAACCTTTTTCTTGTGTATTCATTGAAGGGTAAAACACAAACACATCTTTGACCCAAAATCATCTTTCTTTCAACTCACATCAGGACTGCTGTCTGGATGCAAGCCACAGAAAATCACATTCCAATTTTGTTTTTAAGTTCCATCTTCCTTTATAAGTGTTTTTGGCTAATGTTCTCTTGGCACTCCTCAGGTACAACATTCTATATTGACATGAGATTTTAGCCACTAAATCTACATTCTCAACAGTCTTTTGTTGCAAGTCATTCTCTTAAAAGCCACATGTTGAATTTAAATGTCCAATATATCCATAAGTGTTTTGGGGGTAGGGTCCGTTTTCATGACATTAAGGAGTGTATTTTTTTTGTGCTAATTCGTGCTAATTAAATGTTTTCCAGAAGGAAGCTTTTGTGAATTTTAAGTTAAAGGTTATTTATTATCATGCACTTAGACTGAATGTTTAAAATGTGACATCTCATTCACAGAAAACAATGAAACTACAATGTACGATTGTCTCAGTCTCTTTCATGACAGGCATGAAGTTTCTTTGATGAGTTGATGCTTTGGTTGTAAAGCAGAGGATTCTTAGTAGGCTGCAAGGCTTCTTGTAGTCAAATCTCCAACAGTCTGGTTCTCAGGTGAACTTGAAGTTGGAACAGGTCAGAGGGAGTGCTTCTTCCAATTTAGCAGCATTGCTCTTTATTATTTTGTCTGTTTAGTTCCCTCATAGCTAGTTTGATGACTTTCTGAGGCAATTCTGTCTTGCTGCAGAACAACTTTCACTGTTAGATTAAAAGCAGTAAACAAAAAAAGGCATCCTCATCTTGTGACATGGACAAGTTCAAAGTTATTTATCCAAAGAAAGTTGCATACCTTGATTATACATCCCGCATTGTTATTTGACATGTTAGATCCACCCTTCCTATTTTGGATACTGGAAACCATCATGATAAAATGAAATATTGTTGGGATTAATTCACATTCATCTAACACCCACAAAGTTTCAATGTGTCTTTTGTCCATGGTAAAACAGAAGAATGAGCTGGCTAGAATATTACAAGTCTCTTGTTAATGAACTATCCATAAACAATGGCATGTGTGAATTCCTGCATGGTTGTGAAAAGCCATCCTTAATTAGGTATCTCCTTGAGACTCAAGACAGTCTAGATCTCAAAATGCCAAATGTCACGTGGCTTACAACAGCCTTCATAGCCCTGTTAAATATTTAAAGTAGAGCCAAAAACTTCATAATATACTGAGGCATGACTGAGTGTTTTTTGTTATCCTCATTAACCACTTTAGCCTGGTCTCTAATAGTTTTGATTTAATGCGAATTGTACCAAGATGGTAATCTCTGAATGAAAGTTAAAATTAACAAAGCTTTTAACAGGCTTCAGATAATTTAGTCATAGAATTCCTACAGTGTGGAAATAGGCCCCTTGGCCCAACAAGTCCACACCGATCCTCAGAGCATCCCACCCAGACACATCCTCCTACAACCCGCCTAATCTACATATCCCTGAACAATATAGGCAGTTTAGCATGGCCAATCCACCAAGCCTGCATATCTTTGGACTGTGGGATGAAACCCACACAGACACGGGAAGAATATGCAAACTCCCAAGGGTGGAATTGAATCCAGGTTCCCGGCGTTGTGAGGCAACAGTGGTAACCACTGAGCCACCATCATGTGCAGCCAACACTTTTTCACACAAAAAGCATTGCTGTATTTCTTCCTTTCAGAGATTAGCCATCATAATATCAAGCATTCTGTCCCAGCTCCCAGAGCCTTGTTATGTCCACTAAAAATTTGTCAGAGGTGGTTGACTTAACCATTTACCCATTTTAGACTCGACACCAACTTATATGTAGATGTGTTCACAAAAACATCAAGTAACCAGTCTATAATTAGCAATGAGAAGAAAAAAGATTTCTCATGCAGGGTTTTGAGCCTGCATGATTATAAGAAGTTGTATGAAAAATTTGCTGACTTTCTGAATCATCATTTTCAATCACATTGTATTATGCATCACATAATCAATTGGTTCAAAGAAATTAAATCATCTCTCCTGTTTCCGTAAGTATTGCCTGGGGATTTTTACTAGGGAATGCTTTGGGCTGATGCTTTTTTACTTCTCTGATTGTTCACCACAGAAACAAGCATGAATACAAAAAACAAATTGCACTCCTAATTCTCCCAAAAGGCAATTCATTCAGAAATATTAAGATAAATGTTGTGATACTGCACTCCTTATACAGTTTATTGCATGACAGGAGCACATATCAGATATTCAGCTGCAAACACAAGTCCACCTAATTTGAATCCCATACAATTTTCTGATTAAGTGGTGTTGATATTCTAAATGGTTACAAAACAGCAAGTAAAAATGGCCTGATACATATCAATCATGATAGTCCTAAGCATCAATGAGACATGAGTAACAGTTCTCCCACTAGTACATTATCACTCTCATAGAATAGGCACAGGAACAAGGAGACAATGGCATTAGTTGATTTTAACTATTTTTCTGAGTTTTCCAATACAAATCTCTGCTTTACCCATTTCCCCCTCCAACCCCTCCCTACTATCCCTCAAATGTCACAGAAAATACCCATTCACCTGCAGCAGAACTGACTGAACAGAAATGCATTTTTCAGATTTATTATTTTCTCCCACAATGATAAGTCAAAGTCCTTTTCCACGACATGTCCCTTACTTTTTCTGAGTTTTCAATGTCAGGTCTGATGTACAAGTCGTATAGTTCAAGGATTAAATACCCTTCAGCCCTAACGCTCAGTAGTCGGAGTGCGGACCATCTACGAGATGCAGAAATTCACCAAGGATCCTTAGACAGCACCCTCCAAATCATAAGCACAACCACAACCATCTTGAAGGACAAGGATAGCAGGTAAATGAGATCACCTCCACCTGCAAGTTCCCTTCCAAGCCACTCATCATGGAATTCCCTCCCCAATAGCATTGTGGATCTACCTACAGCACATGAACTGCAACAGTTCAAGAATGCAGCATGGCGGCTCAGTGGTTAGCACTGCTGCCTAACAGCACCATAGACACAGGTTTGAGTCCACCCTTGGGTGACTTGTCTGTATGAAGTTTGCACATTCTCCCCTTGTTTGTGTGCAATTGCTCCTGTTTCCTTCCACAGTCCAAAGTTGTGCAGGGTAGGTGGATTGGCCAAGCTGAATTGCCCATGGTATCCAGTGATGTTCAGGTTGGGTGAGTTAGCCATGGGAAATGCAGGGTTACAGGGATAGGGTGAGGGATGGGTCTGGGTGGGATGCTCTTTGGAGGGTCAGTGTGGACTCAATGAGCATGAATGGCCTGCTTCCACACTGCAGGGGTTCTACACCTTCTCAAAGGCAACTAGGGACAGGCAATAAGTACTGGCTAGCAACGTCCATGTTGTGCAAGAGAATAAGAAAAATATAAAATGCCCAACATTCCATTTGTATCATAATTTCTTAGAAGCCCCTTCATTCTCACTATTGTACATCTTGAGAAATGTGAAATACCAGACTGAATCTTGCAGTTTTGGCCTAAGTCCTAGTGCATTGAGTTTTTGGAGGGTTTATTGCAATGAGGTCTAGTGCATTTTCTCACCCTATCTTACAATTATCTCATAATTACCTACCATGCCAATACAAAGTCTTTCACATATGATTCCCACCTCACCTTATCATGCACCATTCCCACAACAACCCATCACTCAGCAGATATCTTGGAATTCACCACCTTATGCCTGTGTCATGTCCCTAGCCATGGGGTGTGTGTGGCCCATGCCTATGGACAAAGGCCAAGATGTTGGTGCCCATTGTCCAACACGGAGATCATTAAGAGGAAGCAGCAAGCTGAATCCACTGTGTGCTCGCTCTGGTTCCCTCGTCCAACTTTCCCAACAGCAGACTTGTTTGGTAAAATCAGAATGCGATTATTAATTAGGCTGTTAGCAACGCATTTCACAATCAATAATGGCCATAATTTAGCAATACTCAATTTGACAGAATCCTGCTTTGCTGCTTGTGAGAAGCATAAAAGACAGAACTGGATAATCTCAATTTTGAGATTAGCTTCACCGCATTTGTCTCCCAATTCTGCCACAAAGCTTGCTATAGTCCCCATTGCTCAGATCCCTATAAGGTTCCAATTGTTTTGAAAATGGTATTATAATTCAGAGAACTGGAGAACAGTCTTCTTAATATTAAAGTCTCTCATCATTACTCCCCTCAATAAAATAAATATTTAGTCATTTTTACAGGGCTGCAGATATTCAGAAAACAGTGAGGACTCTGGATCTGTGTTCGATGAAGTTTAGAAGGCTGAGAGGGGGATCTCATTGAAACTTACAGAATGCTGAGAGACCTGGATAAAGTGGACACAGAGAAGATGTTTCCACCAGTAGAAGAGACTAGGACTGAACAGCACAGACACAGAGTGAAGGGATGACCCTTTAGAACCGAGATGAGGAGGAATTTCTTCAGCCAGAGGTTGGTGAATCTGTGGAACTCATTACTGCAGAAGGCTGTGCAGGCCAAGTCATTGAGTGTATTTATGACCGAGATAGATACAATATTAATTAGTGGGAGCATCAAGGGTTAGAAAAGAAGGCAGGAGAATGGGGTTAAGAAATATATCAGGCCATGATTGAATGGTGGAGCAGACTTAATGGGCCAAATGGCCTAATTCTGCTCCAATATCTTATGATCTTATGAACATTCATCATGTGAAAATTTACGCTCATGAACCAAACTTACAGATAGTGCAGTATTTAAGAAAGCAGTAGAATTTTCCGAAAATAAACAATTGAGGCATTTACAACGGATGAGACAGCACATAAATATAGGGCATCAAGTAATCAGTATTCATAGTAAAACTAAACAAAGCAATACAATAACATGACTACCTGAGAGGACAATCCTTCTTCCACTACATCAAAATCTCAATTTAAAGAAGTGATGTTCAAGTTATTAATACAAGAGAAAATTATTAGATGAAAATTGAGCTGTAATAGAAATACAAGATACTGGAAATACACCAAACCAATCAGTATTAAAAAAAAACATGCTTTCCAATCCTGTACAACTTTATAAATTGTTAATGCAGTGTCTTTACAATGAATGTTGCAGATCAGGAAGTACAGCAGGCTGTCAACTATATAATGCCTTCCTCTATTCCACAAATACACAGCATTATGGAAGACAGGCTTTAGAAATAGCTAATCACAATTCCAGTGCACTTCATCAGGAAGTTGTGAATTAAGAAACATGTCATTTTGATGCTTCTTGCAAAATGAATCATATGCTATATTTACATGCAGGCAACAAGTGATAACTTGTCATTGCAACACAATGAAAACCTACAGAAAGTTAACATCAGCAATAAGGAAGATGTGTCAACTCTGAACCTCTGTCCACTCATTTGATCATTACTCCTCAGTCCAATGAAAATCCATCAGAATGACACAAGTACAGTGAGCTTTACAGCATAAATTGCCTGTTACCCCCTTTCATCTTCAATTCCTTTTCATCCAAATTGATCAAAGAAGCAATATTCTATTTTGAATTATGATTAAAGCTCTCTAAAATAACACATTAATTTACCGAAAGGTTAGTCTTTAGAAAAATGTTCCAGCAGATCAGGTCAAATCTAGGTGCAGTGGGCAGTTGGCAAGGCTAGGCATCATTTCACAACTGAAAATGAACAACTATTATTCGATACATAACCCTTTGGAACAGACACTGAACAGACAATCTAACAAATTTATTCAAGTTTAATCAGAAGCATTTAAAAGGTGTTATCTGTTTTGCATTTTGCTGTTTGAACTCTGAGGTTTTGTGCTTCAGGTTCTAAATGAACCAGATCAGGTTGACTGTTTATTGAAGCCTATTTTAAACAAAAGTTCTCATCTTAATTCTCACAAAGCAGGCCGAGGCACTTGGCTTCTCTCTACAACTTACAAGAGATAGGATTCAACATACAACCTTTGAGTATAGG
The DNA here is from genome assembly GCF_021869965.1 of Rhincodon typus. Lineage (NCBI taxonomy): Eukaryota > Metazoa > Chordata > Chondrichthyes > Orectolobiformes > Rhincodontidae > Rhincodon > Rhincodon typus. Next base: position 20,904,476 of record NC_063350.1, on the reverse strand, counting down.
AATTGAGAAGTCATGTTGATGTTGTACAGGATATTGGTGAGGCCTCTTCTGGAATACTTGTCCAATTCTGGCCGCTGAGTTATAGGAAGGATGTTATTAAGTTGGAGAGGGTTCAGAAGAGATTTACCAGGATGTTGCTGGGTATGGAAGATTTGAGTTATAAAGAAATGCTGGATAGGCTGGGACTTTTCTCACTGGAGTGTGGGAGGTTGAGAGGTGACCTTATAGAAGTTTATAAAATAATGAGGAGTATAGATAGAGTTAATGGCAATTGTCTTTTTCCTAGGATGGGGGATTTCAAGACTAGGGGACATATTTAAAGGTGAGTGGAGAGAGGTTTAAAAAAGACAAAAAGTGCAAATTTTTTACACAGAGGGTAGTTCACGTGTGCAATGAACTTCCTGTGGAAGTGCTAGATGTGGGTACAATTACAACATTTAAAAGACATTTGGATAAATACATGAATAGGAAGATTTGGAGGGATATGTGCCAGGAGCAGGCAGGTGGGATTAGACTGGCTTTGGATTATGTTCAGCGTAGACTGGTTAGATTGAAAGGTCTGTTTCTGTGCTGTATGACTCTATGATTCTATACATTATTAACTGCAATAGGGATCCAGGGAAAGGAAGCACTGAGCAGTGGTGGACAAAGGCAAGTCTTCACCTGAAATCATGTCAACCAGTAAAATAGTGTGATAGAAACATACCAAATACGGGCAACAAGTTTACTAGTTCCTTTCTGGGGAGAAATAAAAATGAAAATCGAAGTAACACAGAAGCATCATTTTAAACTACTGTTCAAGAATAATAGATATTATCATTGCTAGGTTGCACTGATTAATCTGTTAGAACTGAAATGGAAGATGATATTTCTTAGTTTAGTGCTGTCCATGCTAGGTATGAAACCACACAGATTAAGAAACCTTTGCAAGGAAGCATTTTCACAAAGAAATTGAGTGGATCTACCAACATGGATCAATTGGTAGATATCAAAGTTTACACTATTCTAACTTTTATGTCTATAAACTAAGAAAAGATATACAATAAAACCCTCCCACCAAGGTACCAAAGGTTTGGAATCCATTTCATATTCTTTGGGCTTTATTTATCAGATAATGTTTATCATGTTGTAACTATAAACTTTTAATGTAAATGTAATAAAGCACCACAGAGTGCCACATATTGTCTTGAAAGAAACTCAATTGTATTGCATGTAATATCAAATTTGAACTGTGATGTACCTTTAAATGTTATAACAAGTATATTTATCCAAAAGAAAACTTACATATATATATAAATATAACACATCATCTGTTTACACTACCGACCAGACTTTTGCCTTATCAATTACTACATCTATTTTTTATATTGGAGCTATTTAAGTACAATTGTCGTACAATATTTGCAATATTTCACAGACAGAAGTGCCACAATACTGAAATAACAAGGTGTAGAGCTGGATGAGCACAGCAGGCCAAGCAGCATCAGAGGAGCAGGAAGGCTGACGTTTCGGGCCTAGACCCTTCTTCAGACCTTACTGAAAAAGGGTATAGGCC
>NC_063350.1:20710593-20897921 GCF_021869965.1 Rhincodon typus | reverse complement strand
GGGCCCGAAACGTCAGCCTCTCTGCTCCTATGATGCTGCTTGGCCTGCTGTGTTCATCCAGCCCTGCACCTTGTTGTCTCGGATTCTCCAGCATCTGCAGTTCCTACTATCTCTACTACTGATGTCTAGCCTGCATTACTTAAAGTAAGCTGCATCTTTGAAAGGGAAAGCACATTCTTGGCTTCAGGAGGTGCTAGAAATGTTTGTGGAAGAGACTGTATACAGTAAGAATGAATTGTGGCACAACAGGGAAGAGAGCATGTTCTAAGGTTTTCGGAAACCATACCACACATCTTGCAGGTACAAGGCACGCAGGAGGAAAAATGTCAACAAGTAATGTGGAGGTTCTGCAGGCAAACTTTATAAACAGTGTGAAAAGAAAGCTAACTTAGTCAATGCCTCAAAGTCAAGCCCTAAAGGCCTGCTTGCAGTGCCACTAAAAGTTTTATAACTTCACATCTGGGGTCAAAGACACTAAACACATCATCAAGTGTTCCAACGGAGAAAACAGTGAGTTGCTACTACTGGAGCAATCCCTTCTGATGACCAGTGACGGGGCTGAAATGATCAAAGATGATGACAGTCTCATATGTAATCCTTCTTTTCACATCTCACTTCCTTCATATCCCATACTCTCTCTGATTTGCAAATTGCATCTAATGTAAGCATGCAGCTTGTGTTTTTCTACTGTCCTATGTGGCTTTCTCCTTTCAATCACTCAACAAGTGCAATCTGGCCTGGTGGTAGGGAAAAGCAGAAGTTGGATAAGCCACAAGTTTGTGAAGAAGTAGTAGCAAAAAACAGTGTTATGCACTCAGACTCTGGGCACAAGTGGCCCTCAGCCAGGCTACAGGACAAAGATAGGGCAGGTGTCAGTAAGCAGGGAGCTCAGTTATGCATGATTTTTTTCTCCAGAGGATTTAGATGAGCACTACAATTAGGCAGATCACAGGAAAAGGCAACATAATGCAACAAAGAACTGCAGGTGCTGAAGATCTGGAACAAAAACAGAAATTGCTGGAGAAAGGCAGCAGGTCTGTCAGCAACTGTGAAGAAAAATTGCATAATGCAATGCTTGGTCTTTTGGTAGGCCTGCTGAAAAGCTTACATGCAACATCAAGGGGCATGAAAAAGTTCACTACCGAATTGGCACCTGGCTTTTACTGTTTCATGGGATTTGAACATCATTGACAAAGCCACCATTTGCTGCCCATCCTAATTAATTGATAATCAACTGCATTATTGTCGATCTGGAGTCACATGTGAGACGAGCTAAGGATGATAGATTTCTATCCCTAAAGAACATTCAATTGTGGATTCATTGTAGGGATTACTTTTATACTTGTAGGGAGTGGAATGTCCCTTTCAATAAAATAATAGCTCTGTGGTTGGTTCGCTTACCGAGCTGGTTCGTTAGTTTGCACAGGTTTCATTACCCTTCTGGGTAACATCATCCGTGCAGCCTCCGATGAAGCGTTGTTGTGTTTTCCCAATTGTTATTTAAACTCTGGGTTCCGTTGGAGTTGACTACCTCATTTCTGGTTTTCCTTTGCAGTGGTGTGTAAATAGGGTCTAATTCTGCGTGTTTATTGATGGCCTTCTTGGTGGAGAAATTCCCGTGCTTGTCTCTGTTTGGCTTGTCCTAGGATCCTGATATTGTCCCAATTGAACTGGTGGTTCTCCTTATCTGTGTGTATGGAGACGAGTGAGTATTGGTCGTGTCTTTTTGTTGCTGGTTGGTGTTCATGTATTCTCATAGCCAGTTTCCTTTCTGTCTGTCCAATGTAATGTTTGTCGCAGTCCTTGCATGGAATCTTGTACATTACGTTGGTTCTGTCCATAGTGGGTAAGGGGTCTTTGGTTCTTGTTAGTAGCTGGTGTAGGGTTGATGTAGGTTTGTGTTCTACTCTGATGTCCAGTGACCGTAGGGGCCTTGTGGTCAGTTCAGATACGTTCTTGATGTATGTTAATGTGACAAGTATGTCGGGGTATTCTGTATCTTCCTGTTGTTTGTGTGACAGGCATCGTCGAACCTAGCTGTTCAGGTATCCATTGTCTCTAAATACTTGGTGGAGGTATTCTTGTTCATTTTGGCATAGTTCTGGGTTGCTGCAATATGTTGCAACATATGCACAGTTTTGGTCAGAAATGTCACTGATGGGAAATGTGAAGGTAAGCGAAAGAATGACTGTGGGAGCAAGTTCAGGGTGACAGCAGGAAATGTACTGACATAATTACCAATGCACTGAAAACAAAAAGGTCGAGCTTATTTAGGTTCAGAACAAAGAATGTTTCACATATCTCAAATAAAATAGGCATTGCTGAGCTTCATATTGTTTCATATAGCAATGTCTTTTATTTGAAAGAAGAGAATGGCTAAATGTGAAGCTGTTTAATGTATGAACAAATTCCATGAGGTTCAGCAAGGTGGTAGTGGCTGGGGTCTGAATTGGTTCTCTGAAACTGGGAACTCTCACATCATCCTGATAGTGGATATTGGATGTTGAAAAAATGATGGTTTTGGGCTCAGAAACTGAAACTGTTAAAGAGACATTGGAAAAGCTGCAGCTGTGAAGTTAGGCAGCCACAGTGTGGGCTAAGTGATGAACAGGTAATAGCAAGGACACTGGTGGAGTGACACTTGTGGGAGACTGAGTGCAGCCAGCTGAGAAAGAAGAACATTTTCATGCTTCACAGAACCACAGCCACAAGACCTGGCATCTCAACAATCCTAGCAATTTTGTTGGAATAGAGATTACTGTACTGTCATGTGGTCCTGCAAGCTCTTTTGAATATTGGTAATTATAGCCATGATAGCAGTAGTCTGAACTTGCATGAGGGCAGTCTGGTTTCTTTAGCACTAAGCTGATCATGCATTATAGGTTCTACACTAGCACTTAGACATTGAATGGGTTCTGTTGTCTCGTAATGAAAGCTGAGACATCAGCTATCATGCACTGCGTCACGATTGGCTCCTTCTGTGTGCTAATGGAGTTAGTCATCATTTCACCCTTGAAAGGATGGGCTACGGGTACATCATTATCCCCAATAACAATGTTTTGATTTAATTTTGATAAGTTTCCATTTGCAGTTCTGTAAGTTCTGGAATTCCCTTCCCAAGGGTGCATCAAAGAGTGCAGTGGTTCAAGAAGGCAACTTACTGCCACCTTCTCAAGGGCAAATAGGACGGATAATAAAATGCTGGCCAGCCAATGATGCCCACGTCCTATGAGTGAGCAATAAAAAAGAGTTTCTGTTGAATTCAATTGACTCGTTTCATATTATTTTTGTTAGCGTCTCACCGGTGGCTGTCTAACCTGTTGAAGTTTTGCTTAAAAGAATAAAAAGATTGGGTTCTGTTTAAAGGAGGGAGGTGATTAACTATCATCATGGTAATATCATCATGCTGGTGATCCAGAGGCCTAGGCTAATGCTTTGAGGACACAGGTTCAAGTCCCAAGATGACGGATTTAAATTCAATGAAAAATCTGAAGTATGTAAGTTTCGATTTTGTTTGGTATTATCTATTTGCTTACTTAGTGGGACTTGTTTTACACTAATAATCAGATGTGGTTTACAATGAGATGTGATTTATTATCATTGAATCATAAGATAGACATATAATATATATACAACTTTACAAAACCAGTCTTTCCCGCTAATATCCCGTGTAACCTTGCAGTTCTTCAATGTCTATGCCCACACACTAGTTTGAAATCTGCTTTGGGAGCACAAGATGTTAAAAAGTGTATACTACCCCGATTACAGCCGGTTGAACTGGAGTTGAGGCTGTTCTTCCTGCTCCCAAGCTTCCTGCTTCTTGGTCTCGGTTCTTGGTCCTCTCTGCTCCTATGATGCTGCTTGGCCTGCTGTGTTCATCCAGCCCTGCACCTTGTTGTCTCGGATTCTCCAGCATCTGCAGTTCCTACTATCTCTGCTTCTTGATCCTGTTGTCCTCTGGAGTGTATGTGAGACCTCTGATTTGAGTGGCTTCTTTTAACTAGTTTTTCAGTTATTTCCGTGTACAGTAGTTTAGCAGTAATTTGATGTAACAATGTAATTAGCATAATTTAAGAGCACTTGATTGAGCTGACCCTAGGAGCTGAGCTGTCTCAAAAACAGTTCTACCTATTGTTCCACCTGAAATGTTGCAGCATCGTTTCATCAACAACCCATTCAACAGTCAATCAAGGTGAAAGTTTTGCATATTTGTCTAGGTTGACTAAACTTGACAGTGAAAGCTGCAAACTTCCCAGCTTAATATCTCAGTTTCACTGTCTCATTAACACCCATTCAATATGATCATTCATAGAGTCATAGAGATATACAGCATGAAAACAGACCCTTCAGTCCAACTCATCCATGCCGACTAGATATCCTAAATAAATTTAGTCTCATTTGCCAGCATTTGGCCCGTCTAAACCCTTCCTATTCATATATCCATCCAGATGCCTTTTAAATGTTGTATTTGTACCAGCCTCCACCACTTCCTCTGGCATCTAATTCCACATATGCACAACCCTCTGCTTGAAAAGGTTGCCCCTTAGATCCCTATTAGATCTTTCCCCACTTGCCTTAAACCTATGCCATCTAGTTTTAGACTCACCCCCACCCCAGGGAAAATACCTTGCCTCTTTACCATATCCATGTCCCTTATGATTTTATAAACCTCAATAAGGTCACCCTTCAGCCTTTGACACTCCAGGGGAAAAAAAACCTCAGCTATTCGGCCTTTCCCTATAGCTCAAACCCTCCAACTCTGGCAGTATCTTCGTAAATCTTTTCTGAACCCTGCAAGTTTCACAACATCATTCCTATGGCAGGAAGATCAGAATTAAATGCAGTACTCCAATACTGGCCTAACCAATGTCCTGCAACGTGACCTCCCAACTCCTATACTCAATGCACCGACCAAGAAAAACAAACAAATGTCATCTTCACTAATCTATCTACCTGTGACTCCACTTTCAAGGAACCATGAACCTGCACTCCAAGGTCTCTTTGTTCAGCAACACTCGCCAGGACCTTACCATTAAGTGTATAAGTGCTGCCCTGATTTGCCTTTCCAAGATGCAGCACCTCACATTTATCTAAATTAAACTCCATCTGCCATTCCTTGGCCCAATGGTCAATCTGATCAAGATCCCATTGTACTCTGAGGTAACCTTCTTCGCTGTCCACTACACCTCCAATTTTAGTGTCATCTGCAACTTGAGATCATACAGATTTATGGAAACATTGTTTTATACTCTGTACACAGATTTTAGTTTTCCATGGTACCTGGATTAAACAAAAACATGACAGTTTCATGTTAAACAATACTATAACAGAAAATGAACAATACACATTGGTCCATCAAAGAAAAATACAGCCAACAGAAAATGCAGGTTTGAAAGCTTGAAAAATGGATATATTCAGCCTTTGAACTTACACAGTGCAATGAAACAAAAGGTTATAAATCACATTTCTGATTAGTTCATTTACTCTCACCTCCCCCATTATAGTTAAAATAATACGGGCTAGTGTCTATTGTGGTTGCAAATGTACAGTGAGGCAGAGATCAGATTTCATTTCATGTGCAGATGTGATGAGCTCATGGGCATGAATTTCTGTCAGTAAGCACTTTCTTAAAAATTTTAGCTGTGTGTTCCCATTAGAGGAAGTATTTGTAATAAGAAAACTACTATCTGTGCTTTCCAACGTCATTTGCAGGGTCAAATAGGAATATATCTGACTCAGAATTATGCACCAACATCCCACAGCCTAAACAAGATATGAATGCAGTAATGGCGACATTCATCATGAAAAACGGAAACCACGCATTGCAAATGTTGAAAATCAATTACATGAACTGGAAATGCACAGCGTAACTATCAGCAACCATATAAACAAAAGACAATCAACATTTTGGCCTTGTTGAAACCATTAATCTTTCTTTTATTTTCCATTTAAATGCTCACCCGACTTTTATGTGCAGTTAAAGTTTGTTATAATACTGTTGCGGTAATCTAAAAAGTGAAAATCTGTTATAGCTGGACTGTGTTAATTAAAACAAAACTCCTATTTTTTTCCTACATTTACAAGCAAAATGAAGCTTTAAATAAAGATTTGCCTCTTTTCGTAAGTCATGAGACCCCAACAATGTATGTAAATTTGTTGCATATTGAACTACGTTACAATGGACTTCCATTATATTTCCAATGTTTGTTACTGATCCTCATGCATCCTTGGTAAGTATGAATTATCCTTTAATCTACAATCTCTCAAATAAGATTTGTTAAAATGACTTGCAAGCAAGTTGAATAGCCTGTAATATGCCTTAATGCCACACATAATACAGTTAATGGTCAGTAGTTGCAACAATTGTTCCACTACACCCACTTGGCCAAGAGAGAACTCCTCATGCACCTCTCCTTCAGCAATTAAAATTTATACATTTAAACCGTGAAAGTGGCAGAATTCCCACGTAAAAAAAAATTTATACGTGTGGGTTGGTAACTTCCTAGTGAAAAAAGTTTGTAGGGCCACCAGGCTCCTGACTATTTTTCAAAGCGGCTTTCACAGTGCATCAAATTCACTCTGCATGTGACGTCAAATCTCAGTGTAGACCCAGCCTTCTCATGGCAGTTTCACGCCACTGTGTTGCAAAATCAGATCAAGTCCTGTTCCAAGATTATGCTTCAACCCTGGCATCAACATTACAGTTGATCAGTACACACAACTTAAAACATCAAAAGTTAAAATAAATCTGTCAGTAAAATGGATAAAATGAATGTTTATTGCATATCTATATCAAACATATAAGGATAGAGCATCCTGCAACAACTAAAGAAACAGACAGAACTCCTGAGTTCATATTACAGGGCACTTCTCTGAAACAGACAATTTATTAGAACCTTATGGAACATTTATCTAATCTAAAAAACAATGAGTAAAAATACAGATCAAGTGAGAAAGTCAATAGAATACCAGCAAGTTAAGAAACTCTTTAGTTATCTATACAAAGGGTACAAGAGACAAACTTGTTCTTGACAGAACAATCAAGCAAAAGAAATTATTCCAATGAATGACTGCAGGATTAAACATAACATGACAATCAATTTTAAAAAGTACCAATTAGCATTTGCAACCTTGTGAGATAAAGATGTAGACAAGCATATGCCTTTACTGCATGGTTATGTTTATTTTGTTAAAAGAGAAGAACTCAACTGTTCATGTGCAAAAATTGGACCTGCAGGTGGATGGAGGTAACGTTTTCACCCATTTATTAGTCTGTTAGTTTGCCTACCTGTGAAGCAATATATCACAAAACCCAGTGGATCAATTTCTGGATTGGCTGGCTAACTGGAAGAGAGTAGGAATAAATGGGTCTTCTTCAGGCTGGCAAGTGTCAGGAGGTGTGTGCCATAGGGGTCAGTGCTGGAGCTTCAACTCTTTACAATTTATATAAATGAATTGGATCTAGGGACTAAAGGTGTAGGAGGTAAATTGTTTAATGACATGAAGATGGGTAGGAAAATGAATTGTAACAAAGACAAAAGGAGCCTACAACGGGATACAGATAGGTTAAGCAAAGATCTGGCAAATGGGGTATAATGTGAGAAAGTGTGAAGTTATCCATTTTTGTGGAAAGAATAAAAAAGAAGCATATGATCTAAATGGTAAGAGGTTGGAAGTGCTCTGAGATGCAGGGAGATCTGGGTGTCCTAGAACATGAATTGCAGAAGGTTAATACGCAGGTACAAACGATAATCAGGAAAGCTAATAGTTTATTTTATGCTTTATTACAGAGGAAATTGAATGCAAGAGTAAGGTAGTTACCTTCAGTTTTACAGGGCATTGATAAGACTGCACTTGGAGGACTGTGGACAGTACTGGTCACTGTACTTGTGGAAGGATGTTAATGTATTGGAAGCAGTTCAGAAACGATTTACTGGACCAATGCCTGGAATGAATGGATTGCCTTGTAAAGAAAAGCTACACAGGGTAAGCATACAACCTCTGGAGTTCAAAAGAGTCAGAGGTGACTTGATTGAAGCAAGTAGGATCCTGAGGGGACTTGACCAGGTAGATGCAAAAAGGATGTTTCCTCTTGTGGGACAATGTAGAACTAGGGGTCATAATTTAAAAATATGTGGTTGCCCATTTAAGACAGAGATGAGGAAACATTATTTTCTCTCAGAGAGTTGAGACTCTTTGGAATTCTCTCCCTCAAAAGGCACTGGAGGCAGAATCTGCAAATATTTTAAGAAGGGGATAGATATATTCTTGATTACCAAGGGGATGAACGATTATCAGGGAAAAGCAGAAATATAGAATTGAGATTAAAATCAGAACAGCTAATGAACTTATTGAATAGAGGAGTAGCTCGAAGGGCTGAGTGGCCGACTTGTATTCCTTGTTTGTTTGTTCAAATAAATTTACATAACAGACATGATGTGGCCCAAGGAAGAACGGATTGGTTGCAGGTGAAGGTACTGATCTGGGAATATTTTAAAGGATCTGCTATCATTGAAAGATTGGGCAAACTTACCACTTTTTAGAAGGTTGTGGGTTGCATTATTTACAATGTTGATTGTTTTATGATTTTTGTTGATTATCTCAGCTGGTGTGGAGCAACTTATCACAGCTACCAAAATCTCAGCAGAGTTTTCACGACTGGTTGTTACATGCGGATTGATCTGAAACCTCCTCCATGAAATGGAAGGTCTCAATAAAAAAATTTTTCTTGTAGTTACCTAGTCTCAAGGAAGAGCTACATCACTCTAATTATGACTTAACACAACATGGTGAAGCAAAGAGCTCTGCTTGTTCTCATTGTAATACTTATAATTCTCATTTAAAAGGAAGTACAGCAGTGCAAATTCCTTAAGTCAACAGGCACTTTGACATGTGACTAACTACTTTGATTTAAGTACTTACATTATTCAGGTAAATGCAGCAGCAATTGTGCCTGTAAACAATTATAAAAATGACCACTTCATTTGATTTAGCTGGTCTTAGTTGAGAGAGCAATTTAGGTCAAAACACTGAGTGAACTCTCAGCTCTTGTTCAGAAATTGTTGTGAAACAATAAACAGCATGCAAGTGAGGCGTCAGATGTTGTGTCGGCTAAGAGTGAATGCTGAACAATACAGTACTCCACTGAAACGTCATCGGAGACTGTGTTCAGGTTTTGAAGGTAGCATGGGAGTTTTCCCTTTTATTGCAAAGGAAACAGCACTTTCAATTATTGAAGGTGATGGAACCTTATCGTTTCTTCCCTCATACTTTTATCATGCTCTCAAAAATTCCTGATTCTTGCAGTTCGGTTATCTGCTGCTTTTCCCAGATCACTATGATTCATTTGTACATGCATGGAGTGTTCATATGGTACCCAACAAGTTTTAGAAAATTCTTCAACTGTTGATAGCATTACATTCTTGCTTGTGCTTGTTTGCTGTGCAGATACAGATCACTCAATTTTTTTTATTCATTCGTGGGATGTGGGCAACACTGTCTGGGTCAACATTTATTGCCCATCTCCAATTGCTCAGAGGGCAGTTAAGATTGCTGTGGGTCTGGAGTCACATGTAGGCCAGACCAGAAGCAGGATGCAGTTTCCTTTCCTAAAGGATGTGAGTGAACCAAATGGGTTTTTCCTGACAATCAATGATGGTTTCATGGTCATCATTAGACTCTTCATTCCAGGTTTTTTTTTGTAATTGAGTTCAAATTCCACCATCTGCCGTGGTGGGATTGGAACACAGGTTCCCAGAACATTACCTGGATGATAATACCGCTAGACTATCACCTCCCCAATTACAATCAGGGACAGGAATATTGGCTAATTTCTTTTCCTACCCTTTAGCTCATAGGGCACTGAGACAATTATTGCACTTCATTGCTGAGAATTTTCTTCTAGCTGAAATCAGCCAACACCACAGAATTTGGAATCAACCTCCGATACTACTGTTAATTAAAACAGAATATGTTGAAAATACACAGCAGCTCAGGCTGAATGAGCAGAGATGTTAGCGGAGCTGACATTAAGGCTCAGGTATTCCAACGGCCATGTAGTCATTGGAACAGTTCAAGCTGTAATTACATGACAGGACCATGCAGAGGCCCCAACACGGCAAACTTTGAGGGGATTTCCCAAGAAATTGAAGATTTTGACCGGCCTGTGACCCTGAGTCTGCAGCCCTTCAATAGAATCCATTAAAGGTAGAGAATTTGGAGGATTCCACATGATGCAAGTCATTACTATAGATACCCAAGAAAAGTTAGACGGTTTTTAAATAAAAACTTGATCCGCCTCTTGATTTAGTACTAAGCTGACTATCCCCCTGCACACAATTTAATATGGTCTTGTTGGTAACAGCTTAAACTAGTTTGTCAGGAGTTGGCAGCTGGTTATAGGATGTAGAAAAGCTGTAAATGAAAGTGGAAAATGTAGGAGTAAAACCTATAATTACCCAAGGTCACATGACAGAACCCATTGGTTGTGGGATTGCTGAGCCCTGTCAATGACTTGCTGCTTATACTATTTGGCTTGTAAGTCATCCCAATTTGTAGCTTCACCAAGTTGACACCTAATTTTTAGGTATAATTGGTATGGCTCCTGGTATGCTCACCTCACTCTTTATTGAACCAGGATTGATCCCCTGGCTTAATAGCAGCGGTAGAGTGGGGGATATGCCAGGTCTTGAAGTTGAAGATGAAGTTCTGTTGGAGTTTGATTCTGCTGCTGCTGATCACCTGTAGCACCTCGTGGATGCCCAGTCTTGAGCTGTTGGATCTGTTCGAAGTCAGTCCCATTTAGCACAGTGATAGTGCCACACAACACAATGTAAAGCATTCTCAATGTGAAGGTGGCACTTCGTCTCCGCAAGGAATCTGAAGTGGTCACGATACTATCATGGACCAATGCATCTGTGGCAGGCAGATTGAAGAGGATGAGGTCAAACATATTTTTTTTCCTCTTGTTGGTTTCCTCACTACTCGCCACAAACTCAGTCGAACAGCAATATCCTTTGGGACTCGTCTACCTTCATTAGTAGGGGTGCTGCCAAGCCATTCTAGGTGATGGACTTTGAAATCCCCTACCCAGAGTACATTCCGTGCCCGTAATACCCTTAGTGCTTCCTCCAAGTGTTGTTGAACATGGAGGAGCACAGAGTCATCACCCAAGAGAGGTGGTATGCCATAATCAGCAGGAGGTTTCCTTGCCATCTTTGACCTGATGCCATGAAACTTCATGATATCCAGAGTCAATGTTCAGGACTCCCAGGGAGCTCCCTCCTGACTGTATCCCCATGTGCTGCCACCTCTGGTGGGTCTTTTCTGTTGGTGGGATAGGACACATACACGGATGGTGATGGTGGTGTTTGGGACATAGTCTTACTTACAGAATAAGGCAATGTTAGATTGTTGTTTGACTAGTCTGTGAAGCATCTCTCCCAATTTTGACATGGGTCTTCATTTGTTAGTAGGAAGGATTCTGCAGCATCAACAGGCTTGTGTTTGCATTCATCATGTCCAATATTAGGTAGCCCACCCTATTTCATCTCAATCAGAGATAATAAGAACTGCCGATGCTGGAGTCTGAGAAGGGTCAGAAGAAGGGTCTCGATCCGAAACGTCAGCTTTCCTGTTCCCCTGATGCTGCCTGGCCTGCTGTGTTCCTCCAGCTCCACACTGTGTTATCCCACCCTATTTCATTTCTTTGTTGAGACTTCATAGCGATTATTACAATTGAATGGGTTACTAGGTCATTTCAAAGGACAGTTAACCATCAACCACATTGCTCTGGATCTGAAGTCACACGTAGGCCAGATTAGGTAAGGATGACAGTTTCCTTCTCTAAAATGCATTAAGAACTAGATTTTTTTTCTTATAATCAATAATGGCTTCATGGTAATCATTAGACTCTTAATTCCAGATTGTGTCTTTTTATTGAATACAGTTCCTCAGAACATTATGTGGGGTTCTGGACTAATCATTCAGCAATAATACCACTAGACCATTGCCTCATCGTTAAATTTAGAAAACTTCAAAATGTATTCAACATTTTAGGAGGAAAGGCAAAAAGTGAAAGGAGGTAAGATAGTGTGATAAATAGGAATGGGATCAATACATCAGTGAGAGATGATCTCAGATTAGAAAAATAAATTCTGCTTGGGTGGAGCTAAGAAACACCAAGAGTCAACAAACGTTGGTAGGCGTGGTTTATGTTCCAAACAGTAATAGTAATGTAGGACATGGTATAAATCAGAAAATTGGAAGAGCATGCAGCAGAGGGAATACAGTAATTATAAGTGATTTCAATATACATTTGGACTGAATAAATCCAATGAGCGCCAATACTGTAAAGAAAGAAATCTTCGAACGTGTTTTGGATGGTTTTATGTAGCAATATTTTAAGGAATCAGCAAGGGCACAGGTTATATTAGATCTAGTATTATGCAATAATCAAGAATGAATTAATAATATAGCTGTAAAAGAACCTTTAGGGTATAGTGATCAATGTGAAACTAGTACCGTAAATCTAAACAAGAGCTATTATAAAGGCATAAGGAGGATTTCACTAAAGGGTTTGATGGAAATAGGTAATGGCTACTACTTAAAACATTAATGATTGTTTTCAATAAAGATACACTCCTTTAGGGCAAACATTTCCAACAGGAAAAGCAAACTACAGATGGCTAATAAGGAAGTTAAAGATAGCATTAGATCAAAGGAAGAGTCTTATAAAGCTGCCAAATAAGTTGTAAGCCTGGGGTCTAGGAGAATTTTGCATTTCAGCAAAGGAAGGCCAAAAAATTATAAACAGATAATAGAATATGAAGATAAAATAACAAGTATCATAAAAACGGATTGTAAAAGTTTCTATCGGTATAAAAAGAAGGAAAGCATTAAAAATTAGCAAACATTAATATGGGTCTATTATACATAGAAATGGAAAATATAGAACAGTAAAAGCAAAAACAGCAGAGAAGCTAAACACGTACACAAAATAATTAAGATTCAAAATTCTAGTAACAGTTCAGAACTGAAAAGAGTTTGTAATGGTAAAAAAATACTATTAAAGAAATTAATAGGACTGAAAGTTGGCAAGTCCCCAGGATCCAATGATGAGAGTTGAAAGAGTTGGCTACAAAAATATTGGATGCATTGCTAATCATATTCTGAAAATATATTAATTATGCAATAATGCATGCAGCTTATAAGGTTGCAAATATGATTCCACTGTCCAACAAAGGAAGGAGAGAGACAACAGTGAACTAGACACCTGTTAGTCTGATGTCAGGGGAAGGCAAAGTATTCAAACTTAGCATAACAGATTCAATTTCTAGATATTTACAAAATAACTGGCTGATTGGACAGAGTCAACATGGATTTATGAAGGGAAAATCTTACTTGCCATTACCCAATAGAGATTTTTTCGGATGGTACTGGTAGTATTGATAAGGAGGAATCTGTGGTATCATTGGATTTTCAGAAGACTTTTGATAAAGTCCCACACAGATTAGTAAACAAAATTAAAGTGCATGGGAATGGGAGCAATACACTAGCATGCACTGAGGAATAGATAACAGTCAGAAAGCAGAAGAGTAGGTGAGATGGGCCATTTGCAGGTTGTTCAGCTGTGATCAGTGGGGTATGTAAGAGCAAAAAGTACATTTGCCTTACTTAATAAGTGGTAATGTGTATTTAACAAAACAGAAATATCTGTCTTATGGGTGTCTCTACCAGTTTGGGATCCTTCATTTAAGAACTCCAAGTATGAGCTAACCATAAGCATATTCCACCATGGACTTAACTGTGTCTCTAGCATTACCTTCATACCTTTAGGTATTGTTATGAGCCCAGCTGACGTTACTAGTAATCAAGTCAGATCCCAGACTGACATCTAGCTTAATAGGTCATATTTTGTTTTTATTTTATGAGGTGATCTTTCACTGACACCTAACCATGCAATGTGGCAGATTTAGTTTTAACAATAAAACAGAAGTCTATTATGCAAAAGAAATGAAGATAGAATTGAACAAACCAAACTAGTTACATAAATACATTTTGAACAATTCAAACACATGGTAAAATGAAGTTCCATCCATTCCAATGCCATCACTTTACTGTACTAAAATACCAGAAAGTGTTTGCTTCTTTGTCATATGGTTTAATTTAACTGTTTCTTTCAATTCCCAGTCTTGAGAGTTTGGTAGCCTCTCCCTTGAGCATTCACACAGCTAAGGTTAGTCTTTCTCAACTTTGTATAATCCCTTCAGGATTCAAACCAAACACTCTGACCTGGAGCTATAAAACTAAAATCCTTACACTGAGGTAACCTATTTTATAATATTTCTAAAGTAACTCCTTTCTCTAGGAGAAATTGTTTCAAATATCTAACTTCAAATTAAGGCTTCTGCAAACGGAACAAAAATATATTTCTGACATTTGTTTTTGTTTTCCATAAGCAAAACAAAAGCCTGATCACCTTAAACAGAGAGCACAAGCTTTCCAAGCTATAGAGTTTGTCCCCTAAGGACAAAAATTATCTTGATCCTTTTAAATAGAAAGCAAACTAATGCTCCTCCATGATTATTCTGTACACTTTTAAAACTCTCCCAGTGCAAATTCCCATTATCCCCGAGCGATTCACTCCTTCATGCTGGTTTTTAAAATATTATGGTTCTAGAAATATGCACAAGTTCATCACTAAACCTCCTCATACACTCGATCGATACCCACATGCCACTAGTTCAAACTCTATGCTCTAAGTTAATTATATTCAAATAAAAACAAATCACACACCTTACATCACAGGATGAACACATTCTCTGCTATGTATCTGTAAGTTCAGTCCCAAATAGTTAAAAAAACACATGATTTCTCTGAATTAAATAATCAATGACATTACTACCTTTGGACCTAACTTTAACCCACATATCGCATAATCATTTATTAGAATGCCTAAGTAGGAAAATTAAAAATGTTATTTCATGATTAGTCAGAGAATTTTCCCTTTCCAGAGAAAGTACATTGTTGGGCTGAAAAGTGGCAACTAACATCTGTGTCACACAGTGTCAAGCATTGGCTATTTTCAACAAGAGAATATAATCACCAACCACCACCACTACCCACCCTTGAAATGCACTGCATCATTAAATCACCCAGCATTAACATCCAAGGAATCATTACTGACCAGAAATTTAGCTGGACCACAAGACCAAGTCAAAGACTGGGTATTATCCTAACATTTTCAGCAAGGTGCAAGTCAGGAGTGTGAACAAATACTCTCCACTTGCCTGTATGGCTACAGCTCCAATAACACTCAAAAAAACTCAGCATAATTCAGGACAAAACAACCATGACATGACACCTTTATTCCTTCCATTACCAGTGCAATGTGGTTGCATAGTTCACCATCTAAATAATGATATCAGCAGGATACCAAAGCTTCTTAGATAGCATCTCCCAAATCTACAATTTTTGCCCCTGAGAAGAAAAAGGACAACAGATATATTCGACGTTTCCCTCCAAGACTCATACCATCTTGATTTACACTGTTGTTTCTTTATCATTGCTGAGCAAAAATCCTGAAACTCCCATTCCACTTTTGAGGTACCAATAACAGAGTGTATGCAGAGGCTGAAGGAGGAGGCTCATCACCAACTTCTCAAGGGCAATTGGTGATTTGTAATAAATATTTTCCTTGACAGTGACACCCGCATCCGAAACAAATTAATAAAGACATTAAACAAATATATGCATAAATATATATGTAAGTGATAGCATAAAATTTGTTCTTCACACTTCTTTCTTATGGTCTATTAAGGTGCACATTCAATGACATTGCCATTACTGAATCCTCCACTATCAACATTCTGAGGTTACAATTGACTGGAAACTGAAGTGGACTTGCCATACAAATACAGTGGCTACAAGGGCAGGTCAGAGGCAAGAAACCTTGTCCACCATCTACAAGCATAATACAACAGAGTGATGGAAAACTCCCCACTTTTCTGGATGACTCCAACAATGCTCAAGAAGCTTGACATCATCCAGGACAATGCATCCCATTTGATTGTTACCACATCTACAAAGATCCACTCTTTCCACCACCGCCAATGCACAGTGGCAACAGATGTGAATAGATGCTTATGCTTCACCATGCTCTCACCAGGAAATTATCTGAATTAATTGTAGTAAATATTGTTGGTTTTAATGAGTTTAGGATAGGAACAACCAAAGTATGTCCTGGAGTGAAGGCTACGGAAAGAAGGTGACAGTGTGACTATGTCTGTCAGCGATACTTATGATACTTGTTCATAGTTCTGTACCTCCCTCATGATCAATTGCATCACAATAATTGAAAGAGCCACTCAGTTGTATCAATCGCAGGAAGTATCAAAAAAGAAATGAGACTTGACATCAACTTAGGCACTGGAAATGACAACAGCTAAAACAATCCTGTTGACCCTGCAAAGTCCTCCTTACAAACATTTGGAAGCTAGTGCCACAATTGGAAGGACTGTCGCACAGACTAGTCAAGCAACAGCCCAACATAATCATACTCACTGAGTCATATGCTACAGAATGTGTCCCAGATATCACCATTACCATTGAAATGTCCTGTCCCACCATCAGGATGCTGAGCAGAGGTAGCAGCACAGTGGTATACAGTAACTAAGGAGTTGCCCTGGGAGTCCTCAACATTGACTCCAGACACCATGAAGTCTCATGATATCAGGTCAAATAGAAGTAAAGAAATCTCCTGCAGATTATCATGTACCATCCGCCTCGGTTGATGACTATGTGCTCCTCCATGTTGGAGGAAGCACTAAGGGTGGCAAGGGCACAGAACATGCTCTGGGTGAGGGATTTCAAAGTCCATCATCAAGAATGGCTTGGCAGTACACCTACTAATCAAGCTATTCCAGGGTGCAGAATGTACTCAGGTTGGTGGGTTTCAATGTCCACCACCAAAAATGGCTCTGAAGCAGCAGGACTGTTTGAGCTGGTCGGGTCCGCAAGCACATAGCTGCTATCCTGGGTCTGTAGCAGGTGGTGAGGGAACCAATGAGAGAGGAAAACATACTCAACCTCATCCTTACCAAATTACTAGCTGCAGCTTTATCTGTCCAAGACAGTATTGGTAAGAGTGACCACCGCACAGTCCTAGTGGAGATGGAGTCCCTCCTTTGTACTGAAAATACTTTTCATTATTTTGTGTGGCACTATCACCATGACAAATGGGACAGACTTCACACAGATCTAGCAACTCAAGACTGGACATCGATTAGACACTGTACGTCATCAGCAGCAACAGAATTATATTCCAACACAATCTGCGACCTCATGGCCTGGCACAGGTCCCACTCTACCGTTACCATCAAGGCAGGGGAGCAATCCTTGTTCAATGGAGAGTACAGGAGGGCATGCCAGGAGCAGTATCAGGCATACCTAAAAATTAGGTGTCAACCAGGTGAAGCTAGAAAACAGGACCACTTGCATTCCAAACAGCATAAGCAGCAAGTGATAGACAGAGCCAAGCGATCCCACAACTAACAGATTAGGCCTAAGCTCTGCAGTCCTACAAGGTCCAGTCGTGAATGGTGATGGGCAATGAAACAACTCACTGGAAGGGGAGGAGCCACAAATATTCTCATTCTCAACGATGGGGGAGACCAGCACATCAGTGCAAAAGATAAGGTTTAAGCATTCATAACAATATTCAGCCAGAAGTGCCAGTAGAGGACCCATGTTGGCCTCCTCCAGAGAACCCCAGCATCACAGATACCAGTCTTCAGCCAATTTGATTCACTCCATGTGATATCAAGAAATGGTTGAAGGTGTTGGATACTGCGAAAGCTATGGAGTGTGAAAACATTCCCACAATAGTACTGAAGACTTGTGCTCCTAAACTTGCTGCACCCCTCGCAAAGCTCTTCCAGTCCAGCTACACTACTGGCATCTACCCGATAACATGAAAAATTGCCCAGGTATGTCCTGTACATGAAAAGCAGCACAAAAGTCCAAATTGCCTAATTACAAACCCAACAATCTACTCTCAAACATCAGTAAAGTGATGGAAGGTGTCATCAAGCAGCACCTGATCAGCAGTAACCTGGTCAGCGATACCCAGATTGGATTCTGCCAGGGCCACTCAGCTCTTGGCCTCATTACAGCCTTGGTTCAAACATGAACAAAAGAACTTAAGAGTACCCTCCTTTGATATCAATAACACACTTGATTGAATGTGGTATCAAGGAGCCCTAACAAAAATGGAGTCAATGGGTATCTGGGGCAAACTCTCCACTGATTGGAGTCATACCTGGCACATTGTAAGACATTTATGGTTGTTGAACTCAGTCATCTCAGCTCCAGGACATCTCTGCAAGAGTTCCTCAGCTTCATGTCCTAGGCTGAACTATCTTCAGTTGCTCCTTCCCTCCCCCATAAGGTCAAAAATGGGAATGTTTGCTCTTGACTGCACAATGTTCAGCAGTTTTCATGACTCCTCAGATACTGAAGCAGACCATATTCAAATGTAACAAGATGTGGACAATATCTGGGTTTGGACTGAGAAGTAGCATGTAACATTCATGCCAGACAAATACAATCTCGAATAAGAGACAATCTAATGACAGCCCCTTGACATTCAATGGTGTTCCATTATTAAATTCTCCACTGTTGACTATGGAGGTTACCATTGATTAGAAATTTAACTGGATCAGGCATATGAATACAATGGCTATAAGAGAAGTCAGAGGCTAGGAATACTGCACCTCTTAACTCCCCAAAGCCTGTCCACCATCCACAAGGCCCAAGTCAGGAGTATGATGGAATATTCACCAATTGTCTGGGAGTGTGCATCTCCAACAATGCTCAAAAACCTTGACAATGTCCAGGACAAAGAAGCCCACTTGATTGGCACCACATCACAGATGCTCAGTAGCAGCAGTGTGTGCCATCTACAAGATGCACTACACAAATTTGACAAACCCAAGACTAATTCCATCTAGAAGGACAAGGGCAGCGGACACATGGGAACAGCACCACCTGCAAGTTCCTCTCTGGGCTCATCACCATCCTGACTTGCAAATATATCACATTCTATCAGTGCTGCTAGATGAAAATCCTGGAATTCTCTCCCTGACTGCATTATGGGTTTACCCACAGCACATGGGCTGCAGCAGTTCTAGTAAGCAACCTTCTCAATGGCAGCTAGTGACAGACAATAAAGTGCTGGCCCAGCCAAAGACACCCACATCCCATGAGTGATTTTTAAAAAAAAATTGATTATAGCCAGAAAACCAACTTATAAAAGAAGGTGACAGCAAGAACTACAGGCGTGAATACAATTGGAAATTTTGACAGCAGTAAGAGGTTAAATAGAACTGTGCAGCCAGGTAAAGTAATTATATCACTGAGGGTGGTACCTAGATTTTCACAAACAATTATCCTCTCATAGCTTGCCAATTTCTGCTACCATGGAGATAGATCAAGTTGAAACTAGTTATTGTTCTTTTAATGATAGAGGAATAATCACTTACATTAATCCTGAAAAGTAATCACTGTCTCAACAAAAGTTACTGCTGCAGTGGTATTAAAATAGAAAATAGTTCTACAATGCAAAATAATAAGTGAAGGAGGTATAGGTAAATATATGATTAACAATGTAACAAACAATCTTGTTTTGTGGCATGAATTTTTGAAGGTGGATATTTTTAAATAAACAAATATCTCCAATTAATGTCACCTGATATTGTGCACATCAGCCACTGCCATAAACAGAATTCACTGACCCATTGCCTTTCAAAGGTACAACAAATGTTATACTATGTTTGGAGCAAGATTTTCATGGAAATGTTTTTCTTTCTCTGTATGCTTACAAACATAGTCGAGTTGAAGGTCCACATGGGCTGTATTTTCCTAGCCTGGTATGGTTTTGCTGATATGACTCCAACCAGTGGAGAGTTTTCCCCTTGTTCCCACTGACCTCAATTTTGCTGGAGCTCCTTGATGCCACTCTGAGGCAAATGCTGCCTTCATGTCAAAGTAACTCTCACCTCACGCCTTGAGTTCAGCTCTTTTGTTCATGTTTGTAAGAAGCTGAGGGACCGTCGTGGAAAGCAAGCATCAGTGAGTGGGTCATTGCTGAGTAACTGCTGCTTGTTGGCACTGTCAATGATCACAAGCAGACTGATAGGGAGGTGACTGGCCCATTTGATTTGTCCTGCTTTATTGTGGACAGGACATACCTGTGCAAAGAATGCAGAAGAGGCCCCTCAGCCCATCGAGTCTGTCGGATAGATGGCCAGTGTAATATTATTGGCACATGCTATCATAGCGCCTAAATCGATCATTTATGGACAACTAATCCTTATGCACTGCTTTTTCCCAAACTGCCCTTTCCCAAACAGTTTACTATCGCTAACCGACAAATTCTCTTTCACCTTCGGCCATCAAAAATTTGCTTTCGTGCCAAGTCGTTTGTTACATGGTAAAAGGTGTGTGCTATTACATACATAACCCAAACAAACAAGGAACTCATGGAAATCTGATAGTGGAGCTGACTCCCGCGGGCGTTCCAGTTGCGATTACCAGCAGAACAGAACTCAAAAGTACAGTTTGCAGAAAGTCAATTGTCCATACTTACCTGTTTTCCTCCAAGAGACAGCCAGCGAGTTCGCCCAGCTGACAGGACGAATGGCGAATCAAACAAACTTCTCTATAGCAACAGCTCCAGCTGCCATGAGCAACCAGATCGAAGGGAGCAGCTGTTGCTTCTTCAAGGAGAAGTTCAAGGCTCTTTCTCCCTTCCCCGGGCGCCCAATCCACAGAGAGAGAGAGGGAGAGAAGTCACTTTTCTTTTGGAGTCCGTACAATGCACATCAGTAAAGCAGAGACACCTTTGCAGTGGCGGGGAGGGCAGGCAGGAACAGGCTGGGGAGCTTGCTTTTCTCCTCGGTCTGCTTCAGTGCAAAGCGCCCAGCAGCTCCACACTAACCGAGCCTGACGTCAGCTGCAACCCGAGGCCGCTTTGAATGGGCTCCAAGCAATTTCTTCTCCGGTTCCCTTCCACTCAATGTGCATGCTTATTAATGTGTGTACATTACAATATCCGGGAGCTATTTTTGGACCCCGGCGGGTGGTGAAATCCGCATTCGCTGTCTTCCAAACTTGCTGAGAAGTTGCACCAATCCCTCTTCCTCCGTATTTTCCCTCATTTGGGAGTTTGGCTTACTATTTTAATTTCAAATGAATTTCCAACCCCCGGGAAAAGAATAAACAGGTAAATTGAGAAAACGTGAACACTCGATTTCCTTTTGTCAAGGTTTATTTGTTTGATCTTTCAAGCTGTCAGACGTAAGTCTGGACAAAAACAAAGAACTGTGGATGCTGGAAGTCAGAAACAATAGAAATAGCTGGGAAAACTCAGCAAGTCTGCCAGCGTCTGTGGTTCATCTCCGCAGAGGCTGAGTTTTCCCAGCAATTTCTGTTATTATGTAAATCTGGATTATCATTACAGTCTGACAGACAGTAACCCTTGGCTGGTCAGGGACGTGCCAAATTGAACTCTTGCCACTAACCTGGGGTCTTTTCAGCGTTGGCCCATTGCTTCCTCAATTAACAATTAGTAAAGAGCTGTGCAAGCTTGCCATTGGAAATACAGAAGGAATACAACATCAATTTAAAAGGCATCTGGATGGGTATATGAATAGGAAGGGTTTAGAGGGGTCTGGGCCAAATGCTGGTAAATGGGACTAGGTCAGATTGGAATATCTGGTCAGCGCGGAGGAGTTGGACCGAGGGGTCTGTTTCCGTGCTGTATGACACTATGACTCGATGAGTTGTTGAGTTACTTCAAGACAGAGATTGACCAACTTCGAGACACTAAGGAAATCAAGCGATATGGGAAGACGGCAGGAAAATGCTATCGAGATCGAAGATTAACCATGATCTCATTGAACAGTGGGACAGACCATGTAGTCCCTTGCACATAGAACTGAATCAGGAGGCAACGGGAACTATCTACGCTCTCCAATATTGCTCACATAATTTGTTAGTTCCGCTTTCTACCATGCCATGTAAAATCATGAAATTTGTACATTACCGTGTTTCTGTGAAATTCAGTGCATACTCGTGTGACATAGTGAACAACATATTTTCGTTCATTACTTTAATTTGTCAATCATGTGACTTGTGAGTTGTTTCAGGCAGCCTCACTTGAAGACTTGGGAGGTTCCATTAAATCTAAATGTCTCTTTGGTAAGATCTGCTTTTCAAGTTATTGTCTGGTTGAGAGAGAAACAAAACACTTACCATTAATGAGCAAAATATGAAGATAAAGATTCAGTCTACTCAGTTGGTAGGAATCTTGCCTCTGATTCAGAAAATTGTTGATCCAAAATTTAAAGACATTGTCTATCACTTCAATACAGGATTGTAGAACACTGCATTATCAAAAGTGATGCCTTTGGGTGTCAATATCCACCGTAAGATCTGACAAGGTGATTTAAAAAGATTGTCCATCAAAAACTTATTAATTGGTTATTTAGCTAATGTCCGAGACTTTAGGAGTTACAAAATGTCCATCAGCATTTGACACCTATTAAAAACAAGTTCGGAGGGGTTGACTAATTGCTTACTTTATCTCACTCCTACATTAGCTACAACAAAGTTTGATTTTAAAATGTAAATATTGACAATTATATGTATTAAGTCACCATAGTCCTACTTTGTCATTAGACAGAGATGAGGGTCACCATATCTCAGGCAAGGGATGAGGTTGAGACCTCATGGTAACATCAGCTGGTGTGGGTATTATACACACTCTGTACTGAAAACCAGCCATTCAGCCAACTGATCCCCACATTTGAATGTATACAGTGCAGTGTCAAAAACTAATCAGCCAGGTCCCTTAAGTTAACAAATAAAGATTTTTTTATTCATTCATGGGATGAGGGTATCACTGGCTAGGCCAGCATTTATTGCCGATCCCTAATTGCCTAGAGGGCAGATATGAGTCAACCACATTGCTGTGGGTCTGGAGTCACATGTAGGCCAGACCAGGTAAGGATGGCAGATTCCTTCCCTAAATGGAATAGGAAAAGGATATTAGTGAACCAGATGGGTTTTTCTGACAACTGGCAATGGATTCATGGTCATTCATTAGACCCTTAATTACAGATATTTATTGAATTCAAATTCCACCAGCTGCCATGGCGGGATTCAAACCCAGGGCCCCAGAACATTATCTGGGTCTCTGGATTAACAGTCTAGCAGTAATGCCACTAGGCTACTGCCTCTCCATATCTTTGTTCTACTGCTAAATACTTATTCAACCAGAAATGCAAAAACATTAACAACAGTTGGAAATTCTCATAAGACCAAGGGAAACATTTTTAATGGATGCTGGACATATGACACAGTGAAATGGTCAGAAGTCAGCCTGTTGAAAGCTGAGTAACGTTTGAGCATTTCATGCAAAGACCGTAATTGCGTAGAAAGTGTGCTGCAAAGTATAAGTGCAGCTTGGTACTTTTAACTGTGTTAGATCATTAATAAAGGTTGTCCTTACTGTAATTAAACTTTAATGTATGAGTCACTTACTTATTAATCTTTAGTCTATGTTGAGTTTTTTTCCTTGCGTGTTACAGTAGAAGTCTTAAAATTTTAAATCTTGCCATGCTTTTGTTTTAAGTTGGTCAATGGAAATTAAAAGTTTTTATTTTAAAACCTATCAATCTCTACCATGGCCACAGTGAGCTCTAACATGCATCTCTGATGAGGAACAAGAGGATTAGCACCAGTTAATGCCAGCAGCACGCCTTGGCCTTCTCTTGGTAGGGAATAGACACAAAGTTGCAGCTCTAAGACTTGGTCCACATAAGGATTTCAGGAAGAGAAATGGTTCACCCAAGATGTGCCAGCACCAGGGCCCTAGGAGACAACGGCTGTCATGGCAGGCCATTGCTAATGTCTGCAGTCTCCTGGTACAAAACAAGCTCCCCAGTGCAACAGATCAGCACACAATGCCAGTGGCCATTAATTTGCCTGTCACTACAGGCCAACCAACCACATGCTTATTCATTCTCAATATTTGTATTCTCTTAATTTTAGTGCTTATTCCTGAAAAAAGAAAGAACTTGCACTATCTTCAGTGCTTCAATGTCATTTTTATAGTTTAGAGACCAGAACTGTGCACAGTACTCCAAGTTTGGACTTGCCCGTGTCCTATACAAGTTGAACCTAAGTTTGTGACTTCTGAATTCTAATAGCCAAAGAAATAAATAGCAGCAACAAAAACAGAAGTTGCTAGAAAAAAACTAGCAGTTCTGGCAGCATCTGTGGAGAGAAAGCAGAGTTATAATTTTGGGTCCAGAACTTTTGGTTTGGGTCAGAACTGATTGTAGCTAGAAAATGGTTCATGTATGTACTAAGGATGGGGTGGAAGGAGTAAATGAAAGGTGAAAATGGAACACGGAGAGAAAAACAGTTGGCAGACAAAGGAATGAATAAAGGTCACATGAGAGAATCAATTGCTGCTAATGGGGACCACCAAAGGCAGAATGTTTGTGGTAGCAGCCCATATAATGGCAAGGCCTGTGTGTGGGGTTTGGGGAAAGGACATGGGAGGAGGTGCTCAAACCCTAATTGTTTTTGTCAACCATTGGCTAAGGTACTGCATTATTCAGTCATTTTGGCTGAATCGCTTTCAACTGTTCATCACCCAGACTGTATTCCTGCAGCTAAATTGTCTTGAAATAAATCCCACTTAGATCCACAAAAAAAAAGTGTCAGTTGTTCGACAAGAGGAGGAGTTGCAATGCTACATATGTTTAGTATACTTAACTGAGTAAATAATGATTTATATTTGATCAATGCAAAGAGTTGTAGACTGCAACATTTAAGGTCCAGGAATATGTGCTGAGGGATGTACTAAACCTTGAGGGAGCTGTTGCAAAAGCTCAAGTGGAAAAGCTACAAATACTCTAAGACCCTCCCATGATAGCACCTACCCAAGCAGTTGACATCCTCAGCATGAACCAAAGAATATTTGACATTAAAGATCTATTATAAGTATAGGCTGCAATTCTAACCTTAGTGAGCCATCTCTGACTGTTACATACTGATAAAAAGATCTAAATTGCATTTAACATAATCTCAATTTTGAACTGTTATGAACAACAAAGAATCATCCTCAGCACAAAAGATTGCCAATAGAGTGTGAGAGAATTGTGTGTATCTTACAAATTATGTGAATAAATATATTCTTTGAAATGCTTGATTCAGCTGTTTGACCTACTTAAAAACTAGTCAACTGATTGAAGAAACATTTTGTTTATGTCAATCTCTGAACAATAATTACATAACATCCTCTAAGGCAAAGAATATACTTTTACACACCTAGAAGATAAAGAAGTATTCAGCAATCAACTTCTGTTCTAGTTTGTTCATATTCAGTTAAACGCATCCATATCAAGGAATGACTTGTATTGCACAGAGTCTTAAGACAGCATCACAGTTGCATTACATATATTTGCTCACCTGGTTTCATTTCATGAGGTTTAACAACCTTTATGTCCACTTTTACATTGACTATCTCAGCAGTACTAGTGATAAACAAATAGATAAATCATTTTTTCAATCAAAAACAAAAATAACTTTGTTTTTTATTATTATTAATGAAGTGATAGATCTTTGATTCTGGATTTTTTTTATTTGGATATATTGAGTCGTAATGCAATCAAACTGAGATAACATTAAAATTACATAAATAATATTACATAATCGTTTACATTTTAAAACTTCCTTTCATTTTATATTTATATGAAACAATCATAATTTGTTCTGCAATATTGCTTTGTTGTTTTACTTCTCTTTTGAGAACACATCTTAGTCACCAATGCTGAACTTGCCAAAATGCACTGACAATCTGAAAATAAAGTGCAAACAAAGTGAAGGAAAAAGTGACATTGCTTTGATATGTGTTATATTCCAAAATCTTAGAGCAGCTCTTAAACTATTCAATGTAGAAATAAGTAGCTCAAACAAGGCAATGTAACAACTCCAGTTTTTATATACAATATCGATCCAGAACAAGATAAATAGCATGATTAAAACTCAAATTTGATCAGAAAATAATACTGAATCATTGAGTTAAAATGCTAAGCAATTAAAGGCTGTAGTTTAACTTATTAATTTTAAGTTCCCTTTAGTTTAGCCAGAATTAGAGTTGAGTATTTTGCTTCAACCAAATGCAGTGAAATAGATCAGTTCATTCACATAAGAGCCAACAATGATGCTGGGATGGAGGGTTTATAAAGAAAGATTGAACAAGTTAGGCCTATACTTATTGGACTAATCTTATTAGAATAACAAGAGATGATCTTATTGAAGCATATTAAATCTTGAGGAAGTTGGATAGGGTTAACGTTTCTTCATGTGGGAAGACTAGAACTAGAGAACAGATTAAGAGTAAGACGCCCCCCTTTTAAACTAGAGATGAGGATAAGTTTATGGTCTCAAAAAATCATTAGTATGTGGAATTCTCTTCTCTGGAAAGCAGTTGAGGTGGGTTCACTGATATTGTTCAGAGATGAGTTACATGAATTGCGATAGTTAAGGGATATTGGGGGAGGGGGTGCAGACAGCAAAGTGGAGTTAAAACCACAACAAGATCAGCCAAGATCTTATTAAATGGTGGAGCAGACTTGAAGGGCACAATGGCTTCCCCCTGCTCCTAAGAACAGTCACGATTGCCAAAGGAACCTGAAAATACTATCAAGGTATTTAAAACTCCAGGCCTTTGATTGTTGATAAAAAAAAACTGGTGAGTTATTGAAAAAAAAAATTTCCATTTCAATCTCTCTGTTGACAATGATTCAGGATTTTCAATGCGAGGTTAATGCAGCATGATGGAATTCATAAGAAGCTATTATCACAGTGGGGTGCTTTCCATTTCACCCTTTCATTGACAGCTACAAGTAGCTTTGGACTTTTTGATATCTGACTGTGAACTCCAATACTGTTGAACTTGAATGAATAGTTTTTATAAGGCTTTGTTGAGTTAAAAGAATGTTAGTGCAGTAAATATGCTTTTAACAAATGAGTGTTTCTTCAGTAAAAAATCTGCAATATACTTATTTAATATGACTAACAGTGATGCATCATCTGTGAATTTTCCCAGATGTCTGCCCATGGTGAATTCTAACAAAGTTTACATGGAGGTGAAACAGTAGTAGATAGTGGCATGAATTGGCATAGGGGCTACAAAAGGTTCGGGTTCAGCAAAATACCATAGATTGATATGGAAGGGGTGGGGCAGCATGACGATTGGGTATAGGGCATTAGCTGGCGTCGAGGCTGTTGGGAAGGATAGAGGAACATGGAGTAACAAAGTGGGTATGAGGTAGCGTGGAGTTGGGTAGCTGGGCATTGGGTGGCATAGCAGGTATCAGATGGCGTGGCTTACTATGAATGGCATTGCAGAGAATTTGTAAGCAGGACGGGGCTATGAAATATGAGAAGTGGAGAGCTGTTTATCATGTTATTCATTTCTAAAATACCCAGTCTGCAAATCAGCTAGCAGCCTTTGCTTTCATTCTGTAGTCAACCAGTCCAATGCTTGGTGTTTAAACTCTAGAACAAATATATCTGAAGTGGTTAAAAGTGTAAGCTTTAAAAATTACCAGTAACTATTTCTATTGAATATCTTCATAGATCTGACAAAGTTTTATTGCTCTGATTTCAATTGTTTCTTGGTCAATAATTATTTTATCCCAATCCATAACACAAAATCAGAATTGCAAAAAAACCTGTATGTCTGATATCTATCAGTAAATACGTTGTTTTCTTAAGAGCGTTATTAAAATATTGTACATCTAAATGCAGCACTTTCATAATACAGGTATTGTATCCTCTTATAATTTAGCTATGCAGACCATGATTGCTAATTCAATCCAGCTAACTAGCCTAAAAACGGTCCTTCATACAATAAATATGACAAGAAATTTTAATCATAGATGTTCATTTCATGTGCACAGCTGTCAACAGTTGACAAAAATTTGTTAAATGGCCATCTAGCCTAAGTAACTGTCCACACCTGCTACATCTCCACAACTGTACTGCACAGCAGAAAAATTTGAATTCAAGAAGTTTTGTACGTAACACAGACAGGCACAAGCAGTAACATTAAAGTCAATACTCGTGATGATGGGTGGAATGGCAAATATGGCATAGCACAGTCCACAAATGAAACTAAACCAACAATATATAAAACATGAGCAGCAATCTCAATACACAATACAGATATACAGAATTAACTATTTAAATGCCTTTGCATTTTTAAAAAATATTATTTTTTACAGATACACAAACAGATTTTCAACATTTTGATGCAAATATTAATACAAATATAAATATTGTGTTAATTAACATTTCTGAAAAAAAAATTATATTCCAAAGTATTATATCACACATAAGTGTCACAATTTTTCACGGAGACTGTATATCAAATCATGGCATGATAATTATACTTTTCAAATATAAATTATCATAAATTATTATGAACACCATGGTGGGTGTGCTGATGTACAGCATGAATTGAGTGGGTAAAAAAAATCCCAGGAACACAAATAAGGAAACCAAGAAGGAAGCCTTCCTCTCTGCCCTGGTTGAGCATAAATTGTGAACATGTTCATAATTGGTTTATTCATGATTTCACGACAATCTTTTACAATTTTGTATCTGATTTTTAAAGAAAGCACCACTTGCATTTTTTTCTTTAATATCCTTTGCAATTTTAACTTTTGAAAAAAAATTAAAGCATATGTTCCAAAGTGACATTTTAAGATGTAATTATCAAAGCAAGTTGTCTAAGTAAAATCATTTATTCATAACTGTTTAACCTATTCAGGTAGTCTTTCCAGTAGCTAAAATGAATGAACACAGTAGCCCAAATGTCTTCATGTATTTTTAAAAATGATAAAATGGTTTTCCAAATGGCTCCAGTAAAAATATATGCATGTGGCTTAGTATGGGAATCAAAGTAGATCACCCACAGAAACAAAAGTATTGTTTCGAAGTAACTTGCAGTAATATTAGATAAATACTTACTAAATTCATTGGACATTTCTTTGTTCTATCAAGCTCGCAAGTAAGTAATTACAACAAGGTTACAGTCCCATAATATTATAATATGCAAATTTCACATGTAAGGGGAGGGGATGATATTAAAAAATGCAGTTTTATTCAGCTTTTCACTCTATCTCAACATGGCAAAATACTTTTAGTGGAATACCAAATTTAAGCTCATAAATAATTGGAAAAGCTACATTCTTCATTTAAGGCCCTGTGTAACTGCCTTTTAAACATATGTGCTACAAAATACATCACATTTTTCTTAGACAAGTCACCTGTCATTAAATTAATCCATTATTTGTTCAATGATTCAAAACCAAACATAATTTAAATGCATCCAAATATAATTTAAATGTATCTATTCGTACAGTAGTGTTTCCACAACTTTTATTAGAAAAGTAGTCATGTTTCATTACATTACAAATGCCAATCATCACAATAAAATCCAATATATTTCCACATAACAGATCACTGAATTTCATAAATGGAAATATAATCCAAATATTCTATCACAGACTTTGAGGTAAATCAAGCAATGTCTGGAACTCCACATACTTACTGACAACTACAATGTAATTTGTTTTAATCAATATTCTTGCCCATCTTACACTAATTTACCAATGTAAAAGAAACAGAAATTATGAACAAAGCACAATTCTCAGTACTTCAGGAGAAGTTTCTTGTTGTTTCTACAAGATTACATTACACTTAAATTTATAGGAATGTCATGTCGAAGTATCATCTGCACTTTTGAACATAAGAATTGAGTTATAAATCTTTAATGCTGGACCAAGTTTAATGCTCATGATCTTCACGATATCCACTTGTGTTAGAAGGAGAAAAGCCTCCCCATCAATTGACTGCAAGATAAAAATGTAGGAGTCCATCAACACAGTTCAAGGTACAGAAATGAAAATGGCATTTCACATGACTGATTTCTGAGAAATATCCCGAAGAATAAGTTTGAAAAAAATATTCTGTTTTCGCTGCTTAAAGAAAACAATCATCTTGAAATTGTGCAATGGGGTATTAATACAGTTATTAACTAGAGTGAATTTTATTAGCTACAATGAATTAGCATGAGAATAACTGATCCAACATATACCACTTAGACAGGAAAACACTCTGGTTAGCTGCTTTCAGGATTAATCTGCCAATGACTTTGTGTGGGCAGGATAATACAGTTGCTTGGAATTGTACTAAGGTTTAAGAAGCAGAAAGAGGAATTTCAGCCAAGCATATTAAGTCTGTACAGGCTCGTATATTATGGCACAATCTCAGAGTCGTAATAAAACAACACAATATAATACAAAAACTATTAGGGGTATGAGGTAACTTGATCCTACCTCTTCTTTGAAGAGCTTTGCCTGTTGCTCACAGCCAGTGAGTGTCTGGACAAAGTTTCCCACCTATAATAAATAAATAACATTATTGTAGCAACAAGAATATATTAAATGACAAAATATGCACTATTGGTTCCTTTCATCTACTATAATAGGCATTTTCTCAGTTAACAAAAATACAGAAATTATTGGAACTATTTAACTGAGGAAAGATTGAAAATGTTTAGTGAGATTAGCAATCTCCAAATGTTCTTTAAATTTGTACGTATTTGATCTGTTTGAAGTTTATAAGGTCCTAAATTGTTTGGACAAGGTGGACATGGAAAGGATGTTTCCTCTTGTAGTGAGGCAAGAATTAGGGGACATTTATTATCTAGTTACATTACCTTAAAGATTAACGATTACGTCTTGTGAGATATCAGGCTCAATACTAGAGTGAATTTTATTAGCTACAATGAATTAGCATGAGAATAACTGATCCAACATATACCACATAGACAGGAAAACACTCTGGTTAGCTGCTTTCAGGATTAATCTGCCAATGACTTTGTGTGGGCATCCTTCCCCACTTGGTTACAGTAGCTGAGATAAATACCAAGAAGGAGGATTGGTGACAGCACATCTATCCGAGGCATCTCAGATGGTTTAGCCACACCATTTTGCAGATGAGACCGTTGCGAGCCTTTTGCCCAATTATATATTTCTTAAATTCATTCATGGGATGAGGGTGCCACTGGCTAGCCCAACATTCATTGCACATCCCTAATTGCCCAGAGGGCAGTTAAGGGTCAACCATATTGCTATGGGTCTGGAGTCATACGTAGGCCAGACCAGGCAAAGACAGCAGTTTCCTTCCCTAAAGGAAAAACCACATCGGTTTTTCCAACAAGTGATAATGGATTTATGGTTACCATTAGCCCATTTTTGTTATTTAATTCAAATTCCACCATCTGCCACTGTGGGATTCCAACCCAGATCCAGAACATTACCTGGGTATCTGGATTAACTGTCCTGCAATAGTACTGCTAGGCCATCACCTCCCATAACAGTGAATGTTACAGTGCTGCTTCCCGCTCAATGCACAGATTTCTTCCATCTTTGCTGTCCTTCCCATGAAGGTGAGGACTGCAATATGTCTTCACATACACCAACAACCATTCAGTGCT
Source organism: Rhincodon typus (assembly GCF_021869965.1). Taxonomy (NCBI): domain Eukaryota; kingdom Metazoa; phylum Chordata; class Chondrichthyes; order Orectolobiformes; family Rhincodontidae; genus Rhincodon; species Rhincodon typus. Next base: position 20,866,276 of record NC_063350.1, on the reverse strand, counting down.
TTTTGTTTAATTTCATCATGGAATGTGGGTATCATTGGCTGAGCAAGCATTTATGTCCATCCTTAATTATGCTGGAGACGATGTTGGTGAGTCATATGTGTGTGTGTGTCTGTGTGTGTGTGTGTCTGTGTGCATCTATGTGTGTGTGTGTCTGTGTGCATCTATGTGTGTGTGTGTGTCTGTGTGCATCTATGTGTGTGTGTGTGTGTGTGTGTGTCTGTGTGTGTTCAAACTACTTTCCTTTAATGCTTGTACATTGTCTAGTATTGAAAATGAGAACATAGAATGTCTTATTCTTCATGGATTTTCTCATCTGTTTCAGCACTAGATTACACAGTTTTATCAATAAACCACCAGATTGACTGAATGTTTTGTTTTAAAATAAATATTTGCTCATAATCAAGTTATATCAGGCAAATAATGTCAAATTAATTACAGAACAATCTGGAACAAGTAGTCATATATAGTGCCAAATAAGTTTAATCAAAAGCCAAGCAAAACAATGTTTGCAGGACTAAAAATGTTTGCAGCACTAAAAATGTTTTGTACATTTTGGAAACAAATCTACATTTAGACAATGACAGACTGCCGAGATTCTCTTTTCCAATTTTAGTTCCGGTCATAGTTTGCTCTCAGCGAAACAGACTGTAAATAAATTGACAGTATGGTCATGCAGCTTTACTTCAGAACATTCCCAGCATTCAAAAGGACTTAAAAAATACATTAATAAACTGCTGCATTTCCACCACTTTTCCTCCTCTTCTTACCTCTTCAATAGTCCATTTGGCCACTCTGCTGGCACTAATACCAGCTACGCCTGGAAGCAGCTTACAATGTTGTTCCCAGCATAAGGACAATGAACGAGCTGGATGTGGGGACATGGCAGACATAAAGACTGATTGATGCAAGTCTTGGTGCATACCATCTTTTGGAATGTCTAGAAATATAGCGTTAGAAAAACACTAAGGCTGTAATGATACATTTTAATTCTCTAAAATATCTTTAAAATGTATTTGCTTATTTCAAGGTTAATTTTGTTATTTTTTAAAACAAATTATGTAACTTCTATAACTGACCATTAATTAAACAATTGGTGTGTGGTATTTAAAAATAAAGGTGTGTACAGAATCAATCAGTCCATATAGTGAAAAAGCCCTATAACAGCCTTCTGACACCATTCCTCATCTCATTCTATCAGTAGGAACCCAAAGGTTGCCCATCTTAACTTCCCTTAAAATGCATCCATTCTGTTCATATGGCCTACTCCTTTGGAAGCTCTTTGGAATCATGAAGAGAACTGTCATATGGAGCAGTCAAAAGTATTGAAAGGACCTGACTGAGGGGAGTACCAAAAGTATCAACAGGAACTGTCAAAACACTGTGGAAAGTGTCATGAATTTATTAAATGCCATATGACCATAAGACAGAGGAGAAGAAATAGGCCATTTGGTCCGTTGAGTCTGTTCTGCCACTCAATAATATCATGGCTGATCTCAATCCTCAATTCCACTTTCCTGTCTTATTCCCATAACCCTTAATTTCCTTAAGGATTAAAAGGCAACTTCAGCCTTGAATAAACTTAACACTCAACCTTGACATCTCTCTGTAGTAAAGAATTCCCCAGATTCACGACTCCCACAGATAAAAAAAAAACCTCCTTCTCACCCTTATATTGTGCCTTATAGTCCTAGACTCTTCTGTTAGGGGGAACAGCCCCAAAGAATCTTATATTTTTCAATAAGAACTACATCTGTAGCTATTTCCTTTAATTCGTGTAAACTTTAATGAGTACAAAACCAATACACTCATTCTTTCCTCATAAGAAAATCTCTCTACTCCAAGATCAGCCAAGTGAGCCTTTCTGGACTGCATCTAATACCAGAGATAGCAAGAACTGCAGATGCTGGAGACAGAGACAACACAGTGTGGAGCTGTAGGAACACAGCAGGCCACGCAGCATCAGAGGAGCAGGAAAGCTGATGTTTCGGGTCAGGACCTTCTCCAGCTCCATACTGTGATGTCTCTGCATCTAATACCAGTATATCTTTCATTGGATAAAGACCTAAAACTGGTCATAGTATTCTAGGTGTGATCTGACTAGTGCCTTGTCTGGTTTTAGTAAAACCTCCCTATTTTTATACTCTGTTCATATTGAAATAGAGGCCAACATTCCGTTTTCATTCCTTATTATCAACCGAACTCGGATGCTAGTTTTTTTTGTGATTCATGCACAAAGACCCACAAATTACTCAGTGCTGCAGCTTTCTGCAGTCTTTCCCCATGTAAATAAAATCCAGCGCCTCTATTATTTCTGCCAGTTTTTTCCACATTATATTCCATTTGCCAAGTTTCACCCGCTTTTGTAGCCTGTCTTTACCCCTCTGTGCTGTTTGTGTAATCCCTACCACTTGACTTCCCACGTATTTTTGTGTCATCTGTAAACTTGGTGATAGTACATTCACTTCCCTCATCCACATCATTAAGACATGAATTGTAAATAATTGTGGCAACAGCACTGATCCCTGTTTCTGAAAATCACCCCTTTATTCCAACTTACTGGTGTTGTATTAGGTAGTCAATATTCTATACGTGCTCATATACTATGCCTAACACCATGGGCTCTTATTGTATTAATTAACCCTATGTGCAATACATTACTGCATAACTTTTGGAAATCCAAGTATATTACATCAACTGGTCCCCCTTTATCTATTCTGCCTGCTACTTCCTCTAAGAACTCTATTTTTTTTTCAGATATGACTTCTCCTTCATGAAGTAATGCTGATTTTACTTGATAATGTATTTCTAAATGCTCTACTATTATATCATTTTAATAGACTCTAAAATTTTGCAAATGACAGATGTTAAGCCAAATGACCTGTCTTTTTGTCTCCCTCCCTTTTTGAATAAGGGTGTTAAAGTGGCAGTTGTCTAATTCTGTGGGACTTTTCCAGAATCTATGGATTGTTGCAATATTACTCCAGTAAATGAATTATATCTGTAGCTATTTCCTTTAAAATCTCAGGATGCAATCCATTAGATCCAGATTACTTATTGGCCTTTGGCTCCATTCACATTCCTAATACTTTTTCTAGATAACTGATAGTTATCGCAGTTGATTCTGCTCTCTGTCCCTTCCTTATAGCCCCTTGATTATTTAATACATTTGGAATGCTACTACCACAATGAGGACTGATCCAAAGTATTTACACAACTCCACTGCCATTTCCTGGTTCCCCATTATTATTTCCCAGCCTCATTTTCAAATGCCCTCTTTGGCCCCTCTCTTTCTTTTCAGATATTTAAAGAAGCTCTTACTTTCCATTTTCATGCTACCTGATACTTTGCCCTCAGAGCTCATTTTCTCCCTTTTTTGTTATTCTTTTGGCCATTTTTGTTGGCTTTTTAAACTTTCCCAATCCTCTGGCTTACCACTAATTTTTGCCACTTTGTACTTTTTCTCTTTCAAGTTGATACTATCTTTGACTTCCTTGGTTAAGTGTAGATGAATATTCGGAGAGTGGAACCCATTCCTGGCTTTTGATATGAACAGAAAACACAGTCAATGATGCCTTGCACCTGGGGAAACTAGCAATGCAGCAACCTGACAGTTCAGTCCTTCTGATCACCAAGCTGCATTTGAAAGGTAATGATGTGTTGCTGGCTCTTTGCAAAAACTGAATTGCCATCTGCTTGATGGTCATATGGATAACAAACTTAACTGGTTTCATTGATGTCACCTGTTACAACCTGGAAGAAATCACATAAAAGGCTGAACTTAATGGAAGTGGCCTTACCTATCTCCTGCAAAGCTGGAACAACCCTAATGTGTCAGAGATAGTAGGAACTGCAGATGCTGGAGAATCTGAGATAACAAGGTGTAGAGCTGGATGAACATAGCAGGCCAAGCAGCATCATAGGAGGATTTTCTAAGAAGGGTCTAGCCTGAAACGTCAGCTTTCCTGCTCCTCTGATGCTGCTTGGCCTGCTGTGTTCATCCAGCTCTACACCTTGTTATCACAACCCTAATGTGGCTATTTTCAGAAGACCCAACAGAACTCCATGACAATTGTGCAGCTTTTTGCCTACTGTCATATTAACTTTGTCTTTCAATGTTGATGTCCTGCCTCACAGAATGTCAATAACTCTTCAGTCTCAGTCTCCCCTCACTTCCATAGCCTACACTCGAGAAGGGAATTAAATCCAGCCCAAGGACTGCCTTAAAGTGTGCTGTGGCTGTCACATTTGTCATGTGGAATTTGTGATTAGAATGCCAATTTTGTCCCTGAAAACTGTGTAAAATGGAGATGAACTTCTACCTCCAATGTGGGCACCAGGTATGAGGCAAGAGTAATGATCAGCATGTTAAACAGCCTTCCAGCACAGTTAAGACAGATACTCAGACTGTTTAACATTTGCACCATTGGTACGCTTGGAACCATATCCTAGCATCAGTCTTTGCCTTAAAGAAAGAGGATGAAAACACGTCAAAATGGCAAAACAAATTTAAAAATTCAGAACAGTTTTGGCTGCTGAGTAAAGATAATAGTTAAAGGTTGTTTATACACATTCTTTAGCTGAATTATTGAAGCAATTTACAGAAGCTGAGCTCCATTTGTTCCATTTCATTTCGCAAAAGACTCAAAAGTAGAAGTGAAGTTTACTTACAGAGAAGAAGAAAAGAAACTTCTAAAAGTGTAATTATAGAGTTCAGAAGCTATTGGGTTCAGAATGATCAACTTCACTTACAAATATTTTATGCTTTCAGAATGCCTTACTGTGTATGCTTTTTTTGTTTTAAATGGATGAATGCCTGTGTACCAATAACAGAGTGAAATGCAGTATAAGAACATTAACTGTTTGTTTAGTAACTTTTGCTGATTGAATTTCACCCCTTATAAGCAGACTTTTGCTGAAGTTTCAAGCAGGAAAAATGGATTTTTTTACTAAAGCAAAGATTAAATATATGAAGCATCCATGGCTGCCAGAAATAACTCATCTTGCAAAGAGACCTGCATGTTCACTCACTCTGAAAGCTGACTTTTAATTCCTCTTGTTGAATCTTATGATACTTAGGTGGACGACCAATCCTGGAAAAAAAAATGAAAAAGTAGATATCTAAAGACAGATATTAAGCTGTTGTTCAAATTTACCCTGCTTCGACATCTAGTGCACTTCAGATCAATTTTTTTTATCAGCCTTTTGCATGTACTTCTGTGTGTCACTGCAGAGTAATTGGGGAAAGTAGACAAAATCCTCGTCATTAGCTGAAAGAAATTATCTGAAGTCATACTACCACAAGGTGAGTCACAAAAATCAGAACTATCAAAAAATCAGTGCTTACCAAAACAAAATACAGAAAAAGATCACAGTACAGTGTACAGTTTCCCTTTGGCACTCAAGTGCTACAATGTGCTGCTTGCCAGTATGGATGTTTTTAGTTCTTGTGATGTTAAATATGTCTATAAAGTAAGACCAAATTTACATATCTGGCATTTTTTTCCAGCTCATTATTGGCAAGAATTTGACGTGGTACTCTCGAGTAAATTGCTGTTTTTTTTCCCTCAATAACTTTATTGTTATGATACACTTTAATGTTTGTTATGTTATTCCTGAGTTTGACTATGTTCCTGTGCAGAATATGTTTACCTTTAGTATAGTGCTATGCCAAAATGCATCAGTGTTCAAAAGGCATGTGTTGGCGATCTGTATCTGTACAACAAATAGTGTAATGCAGACCAAAAATTACACAGAGATCAGATATGAGAAATTTCTCCTTATAGTTCAAACATTTAATAATGTGAAGATCTTTCCTAAAGTATAAAAATAAAATGTCTGAACAATATAACTTTGCCTTTTCTTGAAGGTATCTGACACTGAGATAAGTATATCTGAGCATTCCTAGTAAACACTTCTACTGAATTACTAAACCTTTAATTCAAATTATTAAACAAAGAAATTATCATGGATGTATTTAAACTATTGCTGCACATTGGAATTTGAGGACAACTTTACCTAGTATTTTGTTAGGAAGAAACATTCTCATGCATTTTATTGCTCATCATTGCAAAACTAAACTATATTGTCATTCAAAAACTAGTGGTGAAACAGTACGAACAGTAGTGTCTCATAATATGATTGGTCATAAGTTTAAGAATAAGATCTTTCATTATGTCACTTGGAAACATTTCAAATTCCGAATTAGCACGGGAGTTACCAAAGAATAGCTGGGAACCAGCCAACAGCTAGTAGAAGTCACTTTTGCAAACTGCCTAACAGCTGCTGGATACTTTCTAGCTGTCCTAGCTAAGAAATTGTGATGGCCTTAAAAAGAAAAATTCGGAAAAATAAAAAATGTGGGAGTGAAGAAGTTATCTAACCATTATAAACACCAATCAATAATCAAACTACTTTGCCGTGGTTTGATGTTTATTTTAATCAAACATTATGGCATTTACCATTATTACCTCCCATGATGTCTTGATTTCTTTCTTCGACCAAAGGACAATAGATTTCTTTTTCTGGAAGATCCTTCTGCATCTGACATCTCTATCTTCATCCGTGCTTGGTTCCGTTCAGCTAATGGGCAGCCTGATAGACGATGATGAGCAGTGAACTTCCCAGTAACATGCCCCGAGCCATCACAACCAGGAGTTGGGCACTTCCTGAGACAATAATGTGCACAAAACAGATTCACTCAATACATTGCAGAAATCTACTGCAGTAAGTCTTAGCATAGGTAACATTGATGAAAATCAAAATTCAAGAAGGCTGTTAGTATGAACATGAAAATCTAATGTATCTCTTTCACTGAAATTCAGGTGAATTTTGTCCTTCAGAATGTTCATGATGTATCAGTGTTTTGACATTATTAACAATAACCACGGAAATCTGCAATTAAGTTGAATATAAATGAATATACATTGTAATTGTAAATTCAATACATAAAAGCTTCCATTTGTACCTTTGGCATCTCCAGATTGATTATTTCAATGGACACAAGGCTGGTGTCCCATAGTTTCCCCTTCATAAAGCTGTGGTCACCTAAAACACCTGTCCTGACTTGCATCAAGTCCCATTCACCTAATGCCCTGTGCCCAATATAAATTGTGAGCCTCAGTGGATAGTTCACTAGAGATTTAGATATCTATGAAATTCTATCACAATTTTGCAAGTACTTCATGAAGATGTGACTGCAAGTGTTTTGAGTAGCTATTAAAGTCTACCATCATAACCACTCCGTCTTGTTTACGCCTCTTTGCAACGTCCTTCATCTACATCCTTCCCACTACTGGGCAGTCCATAGATTACACTGAGTAATGTAATTGAACACTTACCTTTTGCTTAAGCCAAATCAATTCTTAGAAAATGGCTACCGGAGTGAAGTCCTAATTAAATACCCAGAATTTTTTCAGGAAGGTTTAAGGACTAATAAAGGAACAAAGGCCACCTTGCATATTGACCAGGATTTTGCAAGGCCTATCCAGTGCCATTTGCCTTACATGCAAAAGTACAGGCAGAAATCAGGAGGCTGGAAAGGAAAGGAATCATCAAACCAGTACAGTTTGCAGAATAAGCAGCGCTGGTCATACCAATTGTGAAGCCCGAAGGGTCAGTTCGTCGTTGTGGGTATTTTAAACAGGCAGTAAACCATTTCACTCAGCTGGATAAGTACCCAATCCCTCGCACAGAGGACTCATACACAAAACTGGTAGGAATACTGTCCTTCACGAAGCTGGACATGAGCCATGTGTACCTGCAATTGCGATTAGATGAGGATTCCCAAAGTACGCTACAACTAATACCCAAAAAGGGTTAGTACCAATAAAACAGACTACCTCTTGGGCTAACATCAGCCTGTGCCATTTTTCAGCAAACCGCAGAGAACATTTTACAAGGTCTACCCCAGTTCGCCATTTATCTGGATGACATGCTAATAACAGGGAAGATCAATAAAGGGCACTTAGACGTTTCTCCAAAGCGAGCGTATGCCTTAGAAGGAAAAAATGTGTTCCAGGCACACCAAGTGGCCTACTTGGGCTATAGAGATGACAAGACCACGTTACACCTATTAGAAGATAAAGTGAGAGCAATCAAAGGTGCCCTGGTTCCCGTGTCTGTATTTAGATTGACGAACTATTACGGAAAGTTCATATGTAACCTGGCCTTCATTCTGGCTCCCTTACATCTGCTATTGAAAAAGGGTCAGCCTTGGAAACGGTCTCGTAACCAAGACATAGCCTTTAGGGAAGTGACAAAGCAGCTATCACCATCTAAGGTGTTAGCACAGTATGATCCCAAGCAAGGTCTGGTGCTAACATGTGATGCCTTCCCATATGGTATCAGAATACTGCTGGATCACAGATGGCCTAATGGGGAGGAATGCCCAATAGCATATGCTTCCTGAATTTTGACTGATGCAGAGCACAAACAGAGAAGGAAAGTTTGGCGGTCATCTTTGGTGTGAGAAAGTTCCACCAATACCTTTACAGATGTAAATTTATAATAGTAACACTACAAACCCCTCCTAAGGCTACTCACAGAGGACAAGGCTGTGCTGTCCATAGCTTCAGGTTGAGGTCAGCGGTGGGCTCTCATTCTAAGTGCGTACAATCACAACTTCGAACATTGTCCAGGTGGCCAAGTAGCAAATGTAGATACCTCCAGCTGCCTCCCACTGGCACTCCCACCATCAGCGGTGCCACCACTGGAAGAGTCCGTTGTGGTTTTAAACTTTCTGGACACCGTTTCAGTCACCGCTGACAATAGTGAGCAGTGGACACAAAAAGATCCCGTCCTGGCAAAACTAAAACAGCTGATGACAATGGGGGAAATGAAAGGGCCATCACTACCAGAATTGAAACCTTTCTGGACCCGGCGAGACCAGATCACCATAGAGGAAGGCATTTTATTATGGGGAGCAAGAGTCATTGTCCCAAACAAAGGTGGCTGCCAGATACTGGCAGAGTCAGAGGAACTGAACGCAGTGTGCAAATGCCCTAAGAGAAAGAACAGGCCTACATCCCTGGACATAGACGGGGAGTGATGTAATGATTGTAACGAGATCAGCCAGGTGGACCTCACATAATATGAGTTCCCTGATTGGGGGTGTTAATTTGGTCCCATCAGGGAGCCCTGGCTGACAGATAAGAACAGGAGGGTCAGGCGTTCTGTTCACTCTGAGAGCTGGCTCTGAGGAAGCCGGACCAATATCAAGTACTAAGCACATATTACTAAAGGGTGGCTTGCTGACGTGATAAAAGACTCTGTGGAGTTATTTCAAATCTGTAGATGCGTACTCTGTAAAAATACAAGATGAATTTGTGCAAGCCTGTGAACTTGGCTGATGACTCATAGTGTGTGCTTCAGTGGTCATGTGATTTACCTCTTAAAGAGATACTGTCCCAGCATAACATACACCAACTATAATACATAACCTTAGCTTTAGTTGACTTTTATTTTACTTATTTTAACCTTACTTGGTAGTATTAACAATAAGCTGGAGCTTAGTAGAAAACAGAAATTCTTCGCAGCTCACCCATCACTCACAAATTAGCTCTCTCTCCTGTGCCTGTAAGTTGCTAACTTGCCTATATTAGTTTAGAATTTCAATGTTTTTCAAAATTATGGAGTTGAAACACCGTCCCTAATGCAGCTGCTGAACAACCAAACAACTCATGTCTTTCCTGTGCTGTTATTTTTAGACATTTTTTACAAACTCAGCAGAGCTCCACAGATACATGCTCTTTCACAGAGCTGACTCTTCTTGTCCCTCTGAAGGAACTGAAAGGCCCTGAACCTCAAACTCTCTTTATCTGTAGCCCTAGACGTGTGCTCTCTTGTAGGTCCAACTCTTCCTGCCTCCGAGAGGTAAAAGAGAGAGGCTCAGAACCTTGGCCTCAATTTATTTGGGTCCCAGATGTGTGATCCCTCACACATCGGACCCTTCTCACCTTGGAAGCGAAGTGAAAGACCTTGAGTCATGGCCTCTCTTTATCTGCAGTTCAGATGCATGCTTTCTTACAGGCGTACCCTTCTCATCCCTGGGAGGTAAGTGGAAACTTGGGTGTAATACATTCACAGGTTCTCCTTTATCCAGAGCACATGTTATTTGTTGAAAGAATTCCAATAATTTGGTTGAATATGATTTCTCTTTCCCAAAATCATGCTCGACTCTTGTTGTTTACCTTGAGGTTTCTAAATGCCCTACTAACTCCCCTCAATGAACATTTCTAACACTTTTTCTATGACAGATATCAACCTAAATGGCCTATTGTTTCATGTTTTCTGCCTCGTTCCCTTCCTGAATAGAAGGGTTACACTTGGTACTCCTCAGACTGATGGAAACTTTCCACAACCCAGTGAATTTTGGAAATTGAATGTCAGTACGTCTACTACTTCACTAGCCATCTCTTTTAAGACTCTAAGGTAAAATCTACCAGCATCTGAGGATTAGTTAGCCCATAGCTCCATCAGTTTGCTCAGTATCACTTCTCTGGTGATTGTAATTTCACCAGGTTCCTCTCTCCTTTCCACCTCATTTACACCTATTGCTGGAGTACTTTTTATAGCATCTGTGATGAAGGGCAGAAGTCACACGATACCAGTTAATAGTTTAACAGGTTTTTCAAAATTGCAAGCTTTTCTAGCGCTGCTCCTTTGTCAGGCAAAGCCAGGCCAACAATGGCACCTCCACATCAACTAAAATGAAGACAACTGGAAAATACATGTTCATCTCATCTGTGCAGAGATAGTAGGAACTGCCGATGCTGGACAATCTGAGATAACAAGGTGTAGAGCTGGATGAACATAGCAGGCCAAGCAGCATCAGAGGAGTAGGAAAGCTGACATTTCGGGTCTGGACCCTTCTTCAGAAAAGGGTCCAGACCTGAAACGTTAGCTTTCCTGCTCCTCTGATGCTGCTTGGCCTGCTGTGTTCATCCAGCTCTACACCCTGTTATCTCTCCATTTCATCTGTATTTCCTTATATCTGCAATTAACTCCCCATTTGCACCCTTTCAAAGTCTACTTTCACTTTACCTATTTAAATGCCTGTAGAAACTCCTGCTCTGCATTTTTTATGTTTCTAGTTAGCTTCCTCTCTCACTTTAATTTCTTTCTCCTGATTAATCTTTTAGTCATTTTCTGCAGTTCGTTATTTTCTGTCCTGTGTTCTGTCCTTTGAGCAATCATAATCTTAGTTACTTCACCAATGGTGGCCATGCCTTCAATTTCTCAGCCTCATTACTCTGCAACTCCCACTCAGCACCTTTCTGCCTCTCTACTTCTTTTTCTCATTATACCGTACTTATTCAAGGCACTCCTTAAAACTTAACTCATTCTCCATGCTTTTCGCCAATGATGTAATACTTGCTTATGTGGTTTAGTGTCACAATTTGAGGCTGCAACGAAAATTTTAGGTTAAATGCACCATACAAATATGAAATGGTGTTGGATAAACACTTTGGTCTCTCTCAGTCTTTCTTCTCTCTTTAAAGTTTTCGTGAATGATCCAAAATACCTTTTCAATCTGTTTTGCCAACATGCACTTTTTTTTGCTAAGTTTTGGTTGAAATAAAATGTAGGTCAAGGGCTGCCTCTGATACTAGTCCAGGGGCTTGATACATTCAATCAGCCAATCAGGGCAGTCAGAATGAAGATCCTTTGCACATGAGGGCTGTCTTCTGCCCTGCTGTGAGCTGTTTTCATAATGGAATGAGAGAGAGGCAAGGTGGGGATGTGCGCCAAGCAAGTGAGCAGGACAGCACAGACAGCATGCAGGGTTAGTGGTGGCTGAGAATGAGTCAGGAAGGTGTCACAGATAATAGTGAGAGTGGTGTAGCATGAGCCTTGGTGAGAGATGGGAACAGTTGCAAAGGTAGTGTTCATGTGAGCTACTGAAGAGAAAATGGTGGCGCTTACACTGACAATGTGGAGAAGGACATTGACAGTCCTCCTGCATTGCTGGGCATTCCTCCAGACGGCTGAGACTTCTCAAACATTGTTGAGGTGGTGGTGGTGGTTGTGGGGTGGGTGGTGAGCAGGCAGGGAGGGGGAACATCAGACAGACTAGAATGGTCTGGTGTCACAGATTCAAACTGCTGCTCCTTGCATCAGCCCGTCCAACCGGACCTCCAGGCCACTGCCTGCAGAGCAGGGCATCAATTCCCCCCGTCTGCCATGTCCAGGGCAAATGTCAAGACTTACGCAAGCCAGCTCCAGACTGACAGTACTTGTCTGGGAACACTACAGGCTTTTGAAAATGGCGTGGATGCAAAAGATGTTTTTGTTTGGCTGATATCCATTGCGTGTTGAATTGTTGTGAGAATGTGAGATGGGTCCAGAATTGGATATTAGGGGCACCATGGGGCTGCGGTAGGTATTCAATGAGGCGTGTTTGGTAAGATTCGGCAACAAATCTCACTGGGCCTCATGATAAGAATCCCTTCAAGATACTTGACATAACTCGTACCAAGCCAAAAGAATCGTAAGATTTGGCCTTTAAACTTTGTAAAAACACATTGCTCACACCCATTAAAATCTGGTGACTGGGTAGGATAACTCTACATGTAGCAAGCATACAGGAACATAGCTCTGTCTCCTGTCATCTCACAAAGAGATCCAAGAATCCGGAATTGAGAATTTGCCAGACGTGAGAACCATAATTACACATCATTCCTTCTTTGTGTTTTTAACCATATTGCCTCCTGCAATCACTCTTGGTCTTTAATGTATATCGGGAGGAGAGGAGCTTCCAAGTGTTACAAGTCACATTGATACTTCCACTTTATCCTAATGTGTAGTGGTTTCTGTCTTGGACTTGGAATAACATAATAACACACAAATCCTTGGGCTTAACCAGCATGTGGAACTGCAATGTGGTTTCAATTTTGGCTTACAAATTGTCACTGGTCTTCCTGCACTTTGTAAAATACCTACTGAATCTAACTGGTAACAAATGTTTCTGCCATGCCCTCTAAACAATTAATACCTAGACCTCACCTACCAGCCTGAAACAAGTTAGTACTCATGGAGAGGGTTTCGTATTCAGGGAGGAGCGATGAAAGACAGGCCTAAATTTAATTATGCATCGTTATTTGATTTCGTATCTTATCCAACCTCGTTAGACATTTTTAATTAACCTGTCCAGGACAATGGTAACACATCACTGGAGAAAATGGGACTTGAACCTGGGCCTTCTGGCCCAGAGGTAGAGACACTACCACTGCATATCAAGAGTACTACTGGATCTTCTTTATGCTGTCATCACCCTGGCAGAAAAGCCACAAAAACCTCCCCAATCAAGCAACCGTTTCAAGGTCAAATGATTTCATTTGTAGAAGGACCCCACCCAGTTTGAGGATCAGAAAGAGCAGATTAAAGTTCAGGATTGGTGCACAATTTCAAAAGCTGCCTACCTGGCAAGTTTTACCTGCCTGGGTTCTGTTGATAAAATAGGATAAAACCAGAATTAAAGATGTGAGTAAATTCATAAAATACTTCAATTGCACTATAATCTGCTTGTTGGTTTAACACTTAGGGATTGAACCTGGTTTCAAAGCCTCCTGTATGTTACAGTTTACTTCATATGGATCAATTCAAGCATAAGTGGGGGAAGTGGAGGCTGCCTGACGTTCAGCTCCTCTGCTCCTATGAGAAGAGAATCCTGGTCCGCACAGAAGGCTGGACCATTGCTGCGTCAATGCAGAGACATCCGTATCCCACTAACACAGTATGTACCACTCTTCATTACACTGCAATTCTCACATTAACTCTGCTGGCAGTGCCATTTCACTGCACACCACTGCTAACCACGGGCCGTGACGCCCTCTCTGTCTTGTGTCTCGCAGGTACAGCCAGCATTGACACCACCACTGTGGAGAAAGCTCCGGCTCCCCCAGAATCTACCTCCTTGACCTCCGAGGACAAGGTTAGCGAGGCTGCAGAGGAAGCATTGGCAAATATACTTCCTGCAGCCCACACCAGCCTAGATGCTGGCACCTCAGTGGCAACGTTAGGCTTCAAGAGTTTAGGTCCACAATCTGATGAGCACCTCCATAATCTCTGTCAGCTCCACAGCTGGCCAAAGAAAAAAGGCGCCAGGCCTCTGGCACTTGGAGGATCCCTGTGGACCTGCTCCTGCAAAGTGCCAGGCAGGATAGGGCCCTGTAATGTTGGCAATCAGGGACTTCATCCATCTGCACAGGGAGGATCAGGACTGACAAACAGCTATGTGGACATACTGCCCCCTACTGCCCAAAAGCTGCATCAATGCAGCATGTCATGTAATCCTCCGACTACCTGTATGGACACAGCCAGGCCCAACACATTCAGAGTCTGCGAGACTGTGATGCGCGCGCGTGCGTGCACACACACACACACGACTGGGTGAATGGGCACCTGGTACACACGGTAGGTGCCCCATCCTCACATGGAGACAGGACAGTGCTGGGAAGTACCCAACCAGAGGAGGAACTCCACACAGCTCCTTTAGAAGTCTTCTCTCAGGACACTCCAGAGGTGGCCTGGCCCTCCACATCCATCCTGCCTGGCCCCCTCTGAACACTTTGAGGCTCATGCCAAGGGGGTTAAAAGTCCCTTGGCCTATATGGCCCATTCAGACACAAGGCAAGGCATCGGCCTAGTCATATTATCACCGGACTGTTAATCCAGAGACCACGATAATATTCTGGGGATCAGGTTCAAATCCTGCCATGGTAGATGGTGACGTTTGATTCAATAAAAATCTGAAATTAAGAGTCTAATGATGACCACAAATCCATTGTTGATTGTTAGTAAAACCCATCTGGTTCACTAATGTCACATCTGTCATCCTTACCTGGTCTGGCTGACACGTGACTTGAGATTCTTAACTGCCCTCTGAGCAATTAGGGATGGGCAATAAATGCTGGCCTAGCCAGCGACGCCCTCATCCAGTGAATGAATTTTTAAAAAAGTAGCCCCAGTATCGACTGACCAAACCTTCAGAGCCAATGACTCCAATATTGAGCTGGCTCCCTCCAGCCCTACTGCAGAGTGAGGCAGTAGGCTAAGACATAGCCAGAGGCACAGAAGGAAGAAGACTTACTGAAGGCATTTTTATGGTTCAGGTTATAATAGCTTATAAAAAATTCTCAATTTTTGTTGAAATGCCTGTCCTTTAACCATATATCTGGTTGTTAGCCCCCCTGTGTAGGACCGAATGGCATTGTGACACCATCAGCCTCACTTCACGGCTACAGACGATGTTCCATGGATGGAGGTCTACGCTGACAGTCTACAGCTTCATGGAGAAGGAAGATGAACAATGCATATTGGCTTTGGGTCACGCTGACAACTTTGGTGCTCCTTATGCTATCTCCCCATTTATTTCTGGCCTCTTTTGCCCAGAAGTGTAGCTGTCAATGAGTTGTCCAGCAATGTCTGTGCTGTGAGGTGCCATACAGAGAGGGAGCAATGTGTTTAGATGGTCAGGGAATAGGCGCCCCACAGGTCTGTGTCATGTACAAATTATAGGTCTATGTGCAGTACTTCCCAGCATCAGTCAGTGCTGCAGACCCCTCCATCACCGGTTGTCACTTACTCAGTCCATTCCAAGTGTGATGCAGCCATTTTCTTCCCTACTATGCAGTTTCAACTTCAAAAGTGTCAATGAATGCTCCTTGGCCAGTGGATTCCTGCCTCCTCCTGAAGGTGTCGGTGTGCATCCATATCCAAATGCCCTTCCAGGCAGCCCTTCCCAGTAAATCCACAGTCTTCACACCCACCCAGATCCCTGCCAAATTTCATGTGCCTGCACCTGAACACATCCCCCCAACTCCAGCTCCCAGCATTCGCGGTGACCATGACAAGTGTGGTCATACAGTGCTCCCCCCTCCTTGAAGCCCGGGTGCTCCTGACTCAGGGTGATCTTCCTCCCACATTATCCCTAGTCCAGTCATGCTTTACCACATTCCCCATTGCAGGTTTTGTTGCCCCTCTGGCTCCCTCACAACAGTAATCCTCCATTACCCACAGCCTATAGGCCCAGTCCCAAAGACTAATTTGCTGAATCTCATTCCTGCAGCAATGGCCACCCTTGACGCAACCCATTGCCCCCTCAGCAACTCCCTTTGCCCTTAGTTTCTCTAATAGACCCGACCCCCTTGAACGACCTATACAGACATCGCCGAGCAAGAAGAGTCATGATTCCTGACTGGAAGTTGTAAACTTCTCTGACAGCATGAGCCCTACCTCCCGAACTGGCCGCTATGGAGCCACAGGGCAGACCCTGTCCATGTCCCCAGCCTGCAGAGGGATGGAGCACCTGATTGGAATCATCCTGAGCAAACTCTTGAATGTGCCAATCCCCTGGACTGTTATTGGAGACTGCCACTGACTTACAATACTGGGTCGGCCTAACATCCCTCAGATCCCTATGAGATTCTCCCCATGCTTACACTATAATGAATTTTAATTTTTAAAAGCTGTTCATATAAGTAAAAAGTTAAAGTAAAGTTGCTGCAGACTCACCAGACCACACAGCTGCTCTCTCACTAGATAGAGATGAGTAATGGTGGTTTAACCTATGCATCAACATGTCTCAGGCAAGAGGAGAAGTTAAGAAGGAGATTCCTTCATGGGAGGCTCAGTTAGTGCAGACATGGTGTGAATGTGCAAACTCCACACAGACAGGTGCCCAAAGCTGGAATCAAACCCAGGTCCCGACCACTATGAGGCAGCAATGTTAACCACTGAGCCACTGTACCACCCCAACAGGTACTCACCGATGATGGGTGGTGTATTTGGAACTTTTTGCATGACTAACAGCTTTCCACCCTGGAGCTGGGCATCCTCTTTGCCCAGGTTCAGTTGAAGAATCTGACAGTTCTATAAAATAAATGGAAAAGTTCCTGATCAACTCTTTTCCAAATGTGGATGTTGATTTTCAGACACAGTGATACCTTAGAGAACTCTGAATATTTTATTCATTAAACCTGCATTGCTTTCCATGTGTGTACAACTCACAGAATGATTGGATAAGTTGTCTGCTGCATTGAAATTCCTAAATCAGAATGAATGCAGATTTACAGCCTGTATAGAAATAAATATTGTTTTAATCTTTACTGAATACCTCAGCACTACAGATCCCCTTATAAACAGGTGCAGACTAAGTTGCAGGTAAACCTTAAAATTATGTATGACACCTGGATCTGCAATAATATGTATACGATGTCTTGTGAAATAAAAGAAATCTAAACAACTATTAGTTGTTAGTTTATACCTTGAAATTAATATTAATATTAAGAATTTTGATAATTGGAGTTGAAGGGAAGAAAATTTACTGTACTCACTAATTGCTGGCTGGAGATAATGTCCTGTTCTGGCACACCACCCTGCAGGATGTATGTCTGGATTATCAGTATCTACCCAGTAACTGTAGGCAGAGGTTGATCCATCAAAATAGATCTGCGTAGGAAAATAACATAATGATATAAAATTTAAATGGAAATTAATTCTTTTGAAATTTTCTTTATTGATTCACGAGTTTGAATGTCACTGGAAAGGTCAGCATATGCTATGCTTCCTATTGCCCTTTGAGAAAACAGTAAGCCACCTTTTTTGAAATCTATCCGGTGCAGTGCTGTTACGAAAGAAGTTCTAAAATTTTGAACAGACGATAAGGAAGTTCAGCGATACAGTTCCATGTCAGGATGGTGGCTTACAGGAGAACTCATAGGTGGTGGATGTTGCTATGTGTCTACTACACTTGTCATTCTAAATGGTCAAGGTTCTGGGTTAGAAAGATGCTGTCTATGGAATTTTGGTTAAGTTACTGCGGTGCATCTTGTAGATGATACATATTCTTTCACTTTGCAACTGTGGTGGGGGGGATTGTTTAAGTGTTGGATGAGATACCAAGCAAGCAAGCTGTTTTGGCTTGAAGGGAGTGTTTGGTACTCCTCCAGGTAAGTAGAGATTATTCTATCACACTGCTAACTTTTGCCATGTAGATGGTGAAAAGATGCATTGAGAAGACAGGAGAAGTATTTCTTGCCACTTTATCCCCAGTGTTTAATTTACTCTTGTAGCCATCCGTATGGCTAATTGAGTTAAATTCTTAGCCAATGATAATCTCCTAGGATGTTCTGGTAGTGCATTCAGCGATAATAATGCCTGTGAAAGTGAAAGGGAAAGGTTTACATTTTCTTCTGACACTCATGTGACATGGACAGTGTTGCATTTGTCAGCCAACACTGTCCAGGTTTTGATACATGCAGAAACAAAATCCTTCAGTGCCTGAAGTATCAGGAAAGAAACTGCACACTCTGCACTATCACTGACATCCCCATTCCTGATCCTATGATGGAGGGAAGGTCATTGATGAAGCAGTTGAAGACAGTTAGGCCCAAGACACTACCAAACTCTTGGGCTGAAATGATCACCCTCCAAAAACCAAAACCAACTTTCATCTTGCTAGCTCCAACCAGTGGAGAAATTTCCTTCTTGGTAGCACTGTTGATCATTTTGCTGATGATTGAAAGTAAACTGATGGAACATTTCAGAACCACAGGATTATGAAATTATTGAGCCCACAAATGAGTCCAGGAAGGGCCTAAAACTGCACTCTGCCCACATTCTTCCCCCACCATTGAGGATTTTCAAAAAAAAATTCCTGACACAGTTTAATAACGCACAAAAGCTTGGGCAGATTTACTTTTCACACCACACTGATTCAGGCGAGTAGCAAAAATGCTCCATATAGTCAAGATGACTTTCCCATAATAATCCTCCACAATGGCTGGCAATGAAATTTGGAGGGAACTGATGAGACCGCTCCCAGAGTAACCAGTAACCATTACTGGGCACACACTGGACTTAAAGCTTTCTTATCACGTGCAGTTTTTCAATTAAGATTTTCATGTGATTGTGGCATTGAAGTGAGACCAACAAATTTAATTAGGAAATTCTTCAGCAGAATCTGATCTAATCTACTGTTTCCCGAATCCAAAGTAACCAATCTTAGCTACTTTCTCACTCTTTCTTCACATATTAACGGTGACCATGCTTAAAACAAGTGTTTCATTTGGCAGAAAACACTTTTAGATGTCTTGGAATCATGCATAGTGAGATATAAATGCAAGTCTTTTCTTTGCAAGAAGTAAGAAATAGGAAAGGAATGATGTGGCAAGATTGACACAAAACATGTTTGTAATGTTGAATATTGCAATTATCTTACTACAAACCTACAGTTAAAAGAGGCAGTTATTCCTGAGTAAAAGCCTTTGGACTACCTTTAACTTGTGCTCATCAACGTCTACAATTGTAGCTACACGAATCAGCACTGGATTGCGTCTGTCTACAGCTTCCAGCTTCATATTTCTCTGGAAACCATGTGGAGGACGCTGAAACACAAGGAGACAAGGTCTGACTACGTGTGAAACTTCAAAATTATTGTACAAGCATTAAGGCAAAATTGAATATGTAAAACTCTTCTTCAAATTACTTTGAACAACTCTAGTAAATATTAAAGCCATGTCACTTACAACTTTAAATGCACGAGCAGGAGCAGCAGAAGATCCAGTTTCTTCTAAATATCTATCCCAAGAAAAATGCTCTGGATGAGTGTAACCTAGGATATGAGAAAAAGTATTAGAGTCTGTACTATTATTAAGTCCTCTTGTCATTGCATGCAGTTTTTCCTGTGTGAGCCAGCAAGCTGTGAATGTTGTAACATTCGGGGAACAAATATTTACAAGATTTTGCTATAGTTGAGATCTCATGGCTGGTAAATTCAATTCTGCCTAGGAACAAGGGCAGTGGTTATAGCAGGAGAAGTGTGGGGTGGCTGTAGGTACAGCCAGGCATTGGAGTTAGAGTTTAGAAACATCCTGATAGGCATGCAGGGTTCAAAAGAAACTGGCAAGCAATTCATACTTCAGTGCACAGAGTGTGTGGAGTGAACGGTTCACAAGCTGATCAAGATTAGAGCTCAAGAATAAAACAAACAGGGAAGTACTGGCTTAGTGAAGTTAGCTGTCTGTGAAAAGCTACAGCGCAGTTTTCAGAATCCAGAGCAACATAGACCCAGGAGAGGAAGGTACACCAACAGAACATGAGTATCATTGAGACAGTCCATGGTGAAGTGACATTTGAGGGAGCTCTGGAGCTAGATCTTTGGAAGAGAAGAATTGAAATCTGTTGTGAAGTTTTAATGAGATATGATGACCAACATCTAACTTGTAACTAACAGATGGAGATTTTCAGAGGAATCCATGGAATCTGTCTGGAGTGCGTTTGCTATTTGATTTACCCTGTGGGGTTTTTGACAACCGTTTGACTGTTACCCATTTTTACTCCATATTAATTCTGGATATTGGAATATAAATTGTATAGATATTGTAGATTGATTTACTTTCATAATTCTGTATGGCAAAACTTACGGTTGTTTGTTCAAAATCATGGAACCTTCTGGCCTTATTCTCTTAGTAAGTACCTGAATCTAACACTTTGTCAAATTGTAAAAAGTAAAACTATGAGTCTGTAGCCAGATTGCAACATAAATTCAGCAGTCTGGTCCAGGTTTATAACAGTATCAAGAAGTAGATTTCCAAGTAGGATTTAAATTTTAAGCAAAAGAGCACATCACTAGTTAAATTTCCAACTTGAAATCTGCAGTATGTGCCTGCAGGTAACATGGGGTTACTGCCAGGATCAATTATCCCACCACATTTTCAAGACAGAGAGGAATAGGGTAGGCTAGTGATGTCTGAATGTTCTTTACTGTACGTATCAGCTGCAGAAGGAACATTAATAAATGTGACAGGACTTACTCCTCCTTGACTATCTAGTTTTTTGATTTGATTTGATTTGATTTATTATTGTCACATGTACCAAGATACAATGAAAAGTATTGTTTTGCATGCTTAGCAGACATGTCATACTTTACATGAGTACATCAGGGTAATAGAACAGGGTGCAGAATGTAATGTAATACAGAGAAGCTGCAGAGAAAGATCAACTCTAATATATGAGAAGTGTGTTCATAAGTCTGATAACAGCTGGGAAGAAGCTGTTCTTAAATCCGTTAGTATCTTCTGCCCGATGCTGTGGAGTGGGAGGGATCTTTGATTATGTTGGGTGTTTTCCCAAGGCAGCAGGAAGTATAGACAGACACATTGGAAGGAGGGTGCAGAGCTGGATGAACACAGCAGGCCAAGCAGCATCATAGGAGCAGAAAGGCTGACGTTTCGGGCCGAGACCCTTCATCAGAAATGGGGGAGGGGAAGGGGGTTCTGAAATAAATAGGGAGAGAGGGGGAGGCGGATAGAAGATGGATAGAGGAGAAGATAGGTGGAGAGGAAACAGACAGGTCGTAGAGGTGGGGATGGAGCCAGTAAAGGTGAGTGTAGGTGGGGAGTTAGGGAGGGGATAGGTCAGTCCAGGGAGGACGGACAGGTCAAGGGTGCGGGATGAGGTTAGTAGGTAGGAGATGGGGGTGCGGCTTGAGGTGGGAGGACACTCCCCTCCAGCCCCACCACACCCGGCACTATTCCCTGCAACCGCAGGAAGTGCTACACCTGCCCCCATACCTCCTCCCTCACCCCCATCCCAGGCCCCAAGAAGACTTTCCACATCAAGCAGATGTTCACCTGCACATCTGCCAATGTGGTATACTGCATCTGCTGTACCTGTTGTGGCCTCCTCTACATCGGGGAAACCAAGCGGAGGCTCGGGGACCGTTTTGCAGAACACCTACGCTCAGTTCGCAATAAACAACTGCACCTCCCAGTCGCAAACCATTTCAACTCCCCCTCCCATTCCTCAGACGACATGTCCATCCTGGGCCTCCTGCAGTGCCACAACGATGCCACCTGAAGGTTGCAGGAACAGCAACTCATATTCCGCGTGGGAACCCTGCAGCCCAATGGTATCAATGTGGATTTCACAAGCTTCAAAATCTCCCCTCCCCCCACCGCATCCCAAAACCAGCCCAGCTCGTCCCCACCTCCCTAACCTGTTCTTCATCCCACCTATCCCCTCCTCCCACCTCAAGCCGCACCTCCATCTCCTACCTACTAACCTCATCCCGCCCCCTTGACCTGTCCGTCCTCCCTGGACTGACCTATCCCCTCCCTAACTCCCCACCTACACTCACCTTTACTGGCTCCATCCCCGCCTCTACGACCTGTCTGTTTCCTCTCCACCTATCTTCTCCTCTATCCATCTTCTATCCGCCTCCCCCTCACTCCCTATTTATTTCAGAACCCCCTTCCCCTCCCCCATTTCTGATGAAGGGTCTAGGCCTGAAACGTCAGCCTTTCTGCTCCTATGATGCTGCTTGGCCTGCTGTGTTCATCCAGCTCTGCACCTTGTTGTCTCGGATTCTCCAGCATCTGCAGTTCCTACTATCTCACATTGGAAAGCGGGCTAGTTTTCGTGATGGACCGGGCTGCGTTCGCAACTCTCTGTAATTTCTTGCAGTCGTAAGCAGAGCAGCTGCAATATCAAGCTGTCATGCATCCAGATAGGATGCTTTCTATGATGTCTCAATAAATATTGGTAAGAGTCATTGTTGACTTGCTGAATTTCTTTAGCCTTCTAAGGAAGTAGAGGCATTGGTGTGCTTTCATGACTGTAAGGTCGACATGATGGATCAGGATGGATCGTTGGTAATATCTACTCCCAGGAACTTGAAGCTCTCCGCCTCCACCTCAGTACCATTGATATAGACAGGGACATGTCTTCCATTCCACTTCCTAAAGACAACAACCAACTCCTTTGTTTTGCTGACATTGAGGGAGAGATTGTTGGCTTTAGACACCAGGCCACTTAGCTGTCTATCTATTTCCTGTACTCTGTTTCATTGTTGTTTGAGATCTGACCAATGCAGTGGTGTCATTAGCAAATCTATAAATAGAGGTAGAGCTGAATTTCACCACCCAGTCGTGAGAGTATAAGGAGAATAGTAAAGGGCTGAGTATGCAACCTTACGGGGCACCAGTGTTGGGGATTATTATGGAGGAGGTGTTGATGCCTATCCTTACTGATCGCAGTATGTGGGTCAGGAAGTCAAAGTACTAGTTGCAGAGGGGAGGACAGAGTCCTAGGTCTTAGAGTCTGGAGGTGTGCTTTGTTGGAGTTATGGAGTTGAAGGCGGAGCTAAAGTCAATACATAGGACTCTGATGTGGGTGTCCTTGTTAGCCTGACATTCCAAGGATGAGTGTAAGGTCAAGGAGATGACATCTGCTGTGGACCTATTTTAATGGTAGGCGAACTACAGTGGATCAAGTCAATCTGGGAGGCTGGAGTTGATGATTGCCATTACTAAGCTCTTGAAGCAGTTCACAATGATGGATGACAAAGCCACTGGGTGGCATTCTTTAGGGCACATTGCCTGATTTTTATTGGCACAGGGATGGTAGTGGTCTTCTTGAAGCAGATAGGAACCTCACATTGTAGTAAGGAGAGGTTAAAAATGTCGGTAAATACTCCCGCCAGCTGATCCGCGCAGGATCTGGGTGCACGGCTGGGGACTCCATCCAGACCAGTCACTTTCCATGGGTTCACCCTCAAGAGGGCCGATGTGCCATGGGTACAGGTGCACCCAAGGCCGTCGGGGCAGAGGACATCATTTCACTGATTTTCTGTTCAAAATGAGCATAGAATGTATTGAGCTCATCGGGGAGGGATGCATTGTTGTCAGCGATTCTATTCGACTTCACTGTGTAGCCCATTATATCATGGAAGCTTACCACAGTCGGCATGTGTTTGTGTGGTTAGCCTGGGATTCTAGTTTAATCTGGTGTTGTCTCTTGGTGTCCCCGATAGCTTTACAAAGATCGTACCTAGATTTCCTATATAAGTCATGGTTATCCCACTTGAAGACCTCAGATCCGGATTTCCGGAGGGAATGGATCTTCCAGTTCATCGGTAGTTTCCAGTTAGGGAACATTCAGATTACATTCTTTGATACATAGTCCTCTGTATATTTACAGATGACATTTGTGATGATAGTGGCATACTCATTTAGGTTGACCACTGCCTCCCTGCCTCTTCTTTCTTCTAAGTTGACCTTGTGCCACCACTTTCACACTGAAACCCACAGGCGAAACAGCAGTACAGCCCCAGTAATCATCACGGCCCAATTATATATTTACACAAGCAGCTCAGAGGTTTCTGGTAGGTGCTCAAAAGCAGGATAAGAGTAAAAGCTACAGGCTCAGTGTGGGTATGTCAACTGATCGATGAAGCAGTCAGGTTTAAAATCACACCTTAGACTCAAGGTTATCATCTGAATGTCTTTAGGAGAACTATAAGACCATAAGACCATAAGACCACAAGAAATATGGACAGGAATAGGCCATTTGGCCCCTTAAGCCTGATCCACCATTCAACTGGATCATGGCTGATCCAAAATTCCTCAGGTCTGCCCTTTCCCTGTAACCCTTGATTGTCCTACCGATCAAGAATCTATTTCAACCTTAAATATATACAAGGATTCTGTCCCCACAGCTGTCTGTGGCCAGAGGTTCCAAAGAATCTCAACCCACTGAAAGAAGAAATTCCTCCTCATCTCAGTCTTAAATTAGCACCCCTATGAGGGGAAACATCCTCTCAGCATTTAATCTGTCAAGCCCCTTAAGAATCCCATATGTTTCAATGATATCACCTCTCATTCTTCTAAACTTCAGTGAGTAGAGTCCCAACCTATTTAGTCTTTGCTCATTAAGGAATCCCTCTATATCAGGGATCATTTGAGTGAACCTTCTCTAATGAAATAATATCTTTCCTTAAATAAGGAGCCAAAACTGCTCACTGTACTCCAGATGTGGCCTTAGAGCACCCTGTACTTTTACAGTAAGACTACCTTACTTTTATACTCCAACATGTTTCAAATAAAGGCCAACATTCCATTAGCCTTCCTGATTACCTGCTGCATTGATGTGCTAGCTTTCTGTGTTTCATGCACAACTACCCAAGTCCCATTTGTGTTACAGCTTTCTGCAGGTTCTTCCCCATTTAAATAACATTCTGTTCTTTTGTTCCCCTTCTAAAATGAACAAATTCATTTCTTCCCATTTTGTACTCCATTTGCAAACCTTTTTCCATTTATATAACTTACCAATATCTCTCTGTAAACTGTTTGTATCCCTCTCACAACCTGCCATTCCACCTACTTTGTCTGTCGTCTACAAATTTTGCTATAGTAATTCACTTCCTTCCTCCAAATCATTGATATATATTGTAAACAGTTATGATCCCTGTAGAGCTCCAATGGTCACTAAACTGAAAAAGAGCCCCTTATCCTCACTTGCTGTTTCCTGCCCATTAGCCAATTCTCTATCCATGCCAATATACTACCTCCAACACCATGGGCTCTTATCTTCTAATTGAGCATTTTGTGAGGTACCGTGTTGAACGCCTTCTTGAAGTCCAAATACAACACACGTACTGGTTCCCCTCCATCCATTCTGATTGAGACATCATCCAAAAACTCTAATAAGTTAGTCAGACATTATTTCCCTTTCATGAAGTCATACTGGCTCTGTTTGATTAAAATATGATTTTCCAAACGTTCTGAAGGGATTCTTGGAAAATTACAACCAAGGTAACAACTATCTCTGTAGCTACCTCTTTTAAGATCCTAGGATGCAAACCATCAAGGTCAGGGGACTTGTCTGCCTTTAGCCCCATGAGTTTGTCTAATACTACTTCTTTAGTGATGGTGATGGTGCATAATTTCTCCCCTGTAATCTTTAGCATTGGTATGTGGTTAATTTAATAGCAGATTTTAAAAAGTGATATGATCAAGCTAACTATGGATCAGTTTGCTTAATATCTATGGACAGAAAATTTGAGAACATTTAATTATAAATGAATCCACACTTGAAAAGAGAGATATAGAAGCAACAAAGTATGGATCTCAAATGTGAGAATCATGTTTAACAGTCCTTATCAAATTATTTGAGGAGGTAACAGGTACAGAAGATGAGCAAAATGAAATGGATTTCCTTGAACTAGAATTTAGAAAAGCCTTTAACAAGGTAACATATAGTTGGGATAGAAATGTGAAGGGGATCATACTTGAGAGGTTTGAAAGCTTTGGATTTATATAGATGTCAGCAAATGTGATAACTGGTTGGTTAGAAAGCAGGAATGAAACTTATAGGGATAGTAGAAACTGCACATGTTGGAGAATGAAGAAGGGTCTAGGTCCGAAACGTCAGCCTTCCTGCTCCTCTGATGCTGCTTGGCCTGCTGTGTTCATCCAGCTCTACACCTTGTTATCTATGAAATTTATAGGCTTTTTTTTTGAAGTGTTCAAATAACAGGAACTTGCATTTACATAGAATCTTTAACAATAAAATTTCCCAAGGTATTTTGTAGGAGCATTACAAAGCAACATATAACAGTGAGCCACAGCAGGAGGTATTAGACCAGATTACAAAAAAAATCTTAATGAAAAAAAGTGCTTTGAGGAGCATATTTAAGAAGGGATAAGAGATAGACAGGTGGAGAGATTCAGTGAGAAACTCCCAAAATCAGCGCCTTGGAAGCTGAAGGCACAACCACCAATGCTGGAGCAAATAAAATGGGGAACACTCAGGATGCCAGTCTTGGTGGAACATGAGTATCCTGGGGAATCATAGCGATAGTGGAGACAGCGAAGTATGTAATCATGTTCCAGCTCTAGGACTATTTTGCTGATTTGCATATAGATCTAGACAGTCTCATGCCAATATTTACAAATTATACCAAAAATAGAAGGTGGTTTATGCTTTCGATGACCAAAGGAATATTGACGGCAGAATGGGTTAGAAAGATTCACACAGCATTCAAATTTCAATAAATATGAGGTGATGATATGTTTTGGTGTGTAGAAAACAAGCAGCAAGTATTCTTAATGGAAGTAGGCCTGGTGTTGTGGAACAACAGTGAAATTGGGGATGCAATTTTACAAGGTATTAAAAATGGTGACGTTCTGCTCTGAATTCTATTTGAAAACAGTTTAAATTCAACATCCACTATACCATTTCCTTAGCCTTGGCTGCACAACATTTCCACAATCATTGCATCTCTCCATTGTTCCTTCATTGCTTGCAGTTTCTCTCTGTGTGTTCATGGACTAACCTCAACCCATCCATATGGATTACAGATGAATTTGAAAGCTTCAAATTCCGAACAGTTAAGTGTTGATATTCTCCACTTACCTTGTGGAGGTGTCAGTTGTTTACCATGCTGCTGACACCAACCTACAGGGTGGATGTATGGACTGCTGGCTTCACACCTAGGAAAGAAAATTGTTGAGTTAGAGGAAGGTTATCCATCCATTCTCCTCATTTGTTGTTGCTGAAACAATCAGCACATTAGTATTGTTATTTTTAAACAAAAGCAGAAAATTAAACAATCGAGATTTTAGTTGCAATTACAATACAATCTGAGATCAACAGTTGCTGAGTGTGAATCATAGCTGACAAGATCCTAGATATACCATAAGATACTTATACACCTGCTTGTTATTCTACTCCTCTGGTAATTACTTGGTATAGTTTTGGTATTAGATATGATATTGGTTTTATAGAAGTACTGAGTAGAACCAACAGTCCTTATCAAATTATTTGAGGAGGTAACAGGTACAGAAGATGGGCAAAATGAAATGGATATACTTGACATATACTTCAGAAAAGCCGTTAACAAGGTAACACGTGGTTGGGACAGAAATGTGAAGGAGATCATCTTAAATTTATACAAGAGTTACATTCTAACACTGTCCCAATGATGTGAGATTCTATTCTAGACATAAACAGTTTAGCTACAACTCTAAAACAAAAAGCAGTTTGGTGAGTGGTTGAAATTCTGGCTACAGTATCTTCGGCGGCACAGTGGTTCGACCCGGGATTCCAACAGCACGGGATTCCTTGAGGCAGCTTCTGTGGCATCTTGCGACCAGGCATTCCAAAAGCCCAGCATGGTGGTCTGCTTCAGCAGCAGCTTTAGCGATGGGTGTGTCCTCGAGGGGACCTACTGTGGTGTCTTAGGTGACACGGTGGTCCGGCCTGGGATCCCAACAGCCCACAATTCAGCAGCTTCGATGTCAGCTTCCTGCAGCTGTGGAGAATGTGGTTCCTGTCTTTTCCTCAACCTTGGGAACCCATGAGCCGTGAATTGAACAAAGATGGACATTATCTTAATTTTTTTTAATACATGATTTCTGTTCTTAATATAGGCGTCAGAGTATAGCTGCTTAAACACTTTCACTGTATCTTTTTGTAAAAATACTAATCTATTTTGATAGATTATTCGATAGATATTTATTTTGATATTCAACCAGACATCAAATGGAACTGATGAGAATAGGAAATAATCAGGCAGACATCTCAGGCAACTCTCACTCCCATGAATCACCAAGTGGCACAAGAGCAGTGAACCTGCTTGGGTGAGGTATGATGCTGGAGCATGGAGCGAAAAGGCTAAAAACAAAATCAGTTTTGTGGAAGAAACAACATGAATGAATCAAAAAATCCCTCAGCATAACTCATATACATGTTGTCCATTTATTATTTTTGCAAAAACCAATTCCATCCATTTGGGATTACATCCCTTTTTCCCCTCATTTTCTTAAGCAGTCATAAACTGACAGTAATCTTTTTTCTTTATTCATTTACGGGATGAGGACGTCGCTGGCTAGGCAGCATTTATTGCCCATCCCTAATTGCCCAGAGGGCAGTTGAGTGTCAACCACATTGCTGTGGGTCTGAAGTCACATGTAGACCAGACCAGGTAAGGATGGCAGTTTCCTTCCTTAAGGGACATTAGTGAACCAGATGCGTTTTTCCGACAACCGACAATGGATTCACAGTCATCATTAGATTATTAATTCCAGGTATTTATTGAATTCAAATTCCACCATCTGCTGTAGTGGGATTTGAACGCACGTCCCCAGAATGTTATCTGGGTCTCTGGATTAACAGTCCAGTGATAATACCACCAGGCCATTGCCTCCTATTTTTCTTCCACCTTTATCTTTTTAAATTTCATTCAACAATGCTTTTTATGTTCCTTTTTTGATTTATTTTGTTTGTATCTTTTCAGAATCCATGGCAAAGTGCAAAGCATACCAGTAATCATATGTGTCATCCCAGTTGTCAAAATGAACCAGGAACCTGTTTTCAATGATATCTGTCACTGTGGCAACACAAATTAGAGATGGGTTCATTCTATCAACTGCTTCCAGTTTCATTCCAACACGAAATCCCAAAGGGGTAATCATCTGAAAGAAAACTTATAATTAAAACATCATAAGATTCAATCATTTTGCCTATCATTTGAACTCTTGTAGAATTGGCTCAGCTGTGCCAACGTCACTTTTTAAACAGTCACTTTCACTAGTTTCTTCTTTGTCACTACACAAACTACAAAAACCATGCAAAGATGAGAACTATTGTAGTCACAATTAGACTGTATATGTATGAAGCTTTTAATGGTAAATTTCATAAGCTCTTAGGAACAACATCAGTCATATTAAAGCACATTAAAGCACCTATTTCTCCCTATTCCAAAAAAGTGTGCTTGATTTGATTCAATAACATGTTATTTCAATTTCTCTCACCAACTATCTTCTTGGCCTTTTCTCTTATTCAAGGATATGTGGGATGAAGGTGCCACTGGCTAGGTCAGCACTTATTGTCCATCTCTAATTGTTAAATGTTAACCACATTGCTTTGGATCACATTTAGGCCAGATCAGGTAAGGATGTTAGTTTCCTTCCCTAACGGGCATTAGTGAACTACTGATTTTTTAGCCCCAACAATCGGCAATGGATTCAATGGTCACCATTAGACAATTAACTCAGATTTTTATTGAATTCAATACCATCTGCCATGACGGAATTCAAACCCAGCTCCCCAGAATATTACCTGGGTCTCTGAATTAACAGTCCAGTGATAATACCATCAGGCCACTGACCCATAAAGTCACCATTGTCCTACTCTCTCATTAGACAGAGAACAACTGGTGGTGGCTTAAATTAAGTCTCCACACCAGAGAAGACAGCAGAGTCCTCTCAGAGGAAGAAGTTAAATAAATAAAAAATGAAAGAACTGCGGATGCTGTAAATCAGGAACAAAAACAAAGTTGCTGGAAAAGCTCAGCAGGTCTGGCAGCATCTGTGGAGGAAAAAACAGAGTTAACATTTCGGGTCCAGTGACCCTTCCTCAGAACTCTGACAGTCAAATAAATGTGTATTAATGTTAAAGTATTCACGGGAATACAGGAATAATTGTTTTTAGTTAGCCTTTCTGAACTGTTCTTCCAATGAGTTACAGCATAGTTAAAAAATAAGAACATAACAAACTGGAGGAGCAATAGACCATGTGATCTTTAAATCTTGCAATCTTCCAAGCAATATACTTATGGCTAATCTTGTGTCTCAATTCAATTTTTCCACCTGCTCCTATATCGCTCGATCCCCTGAGAGACCAGAAATCTACCTCAGCCTTGAATTTACTCAACCATGGAAAATCCACAAACTTCGGGGATAGAAAGTTCGAATGACTCACATTGATCTGAATGAGGACATTTCTCCTTATCAAATAATATACCCCTTTTCCTAACACCATGTCTCCATGTTCGATATTTCAGAGCAAGGGGAAACCACCTCTCAGTATCTACCCTGTTAAGCCCCTTAGGAATCCTACATGTTTTAAAAAGATCACCTCTAATTGTTCTGACTTCCACAGTGTGTAGACCCAATTTACTCAGCCTACAGCTCCATTTACCATCTTTAACCATATCCCCTCATCTAATAAAAATCTGTGGATTTTGGTCAACTATTGCCTTTTGAGAAAGAGAACTCAACTTCATTTCAGAAGAAGGGCCCCTACCCGAAACTCAACTTTCCTGTTCCTCTGATGCTGCCTGGCCTGCTGTGTTCCTCCAGCTCCACACTGTGTTATCTCTGATTCCATCTGCAGTTCTTACTATCTCTCAAGGTTTCTACTGACCTTTGCGTGAAGTACCACTTCTTGGTCTCACTTCTGAAGATCTAGTTCTAATTTTAAGATCCTCTCACCTGGAGAACATTTGCCTGACAAAACATATAAACTAGATCATCCCTTAATCTACTAAACACCTGGCGACACAAGACAATGTTTAAGCCCTGGTGCTATCTTGGTGAATCGATGATGTATCATCTCCAAGGTCAAAGCATCCTTCTTGAGGTGCAGTGCACCCAATGTGCTCTCCATGATTGTTCACATTAGTGAATGTGATTTCACAGAAACAAACAAAATTCAGATTATAAAATAAAATTCATCTAAGAATGTTCCAACTGACATTTCAACATTTGGACCAAGATGAGAAGAAATTCCTTGACTCAAAGGTATGCGAGTCTTTGGAATTCTCCACCCTGGAGAGCTATGGATGCTTAGTCATTGTATTTACAAGTCAGGATTGATTTCTGAATAAAAATGAAATGAAAGGATATGCAGATAAAGCTGCAGTGAGGTAGAAGATCAGCCATAACCTTATTAAATTGTGCAGCAGACTCAACGGACAGTAAGGCTCACACCTGCCCCTGCCTCTTATGTTCTTATTTTAATTTTCAGGCTACAAAACTGATTAAAAAATTTAAAGCTGTAAGAGAAAGGCCTTATTACCACCCTGAGAAGAAAGCTGTGTGTTCAAACAATAAACATAAGAAATTGCTTAAAAATTGTGCAGTTTCTCACTGTATTTTGATTGATGAAGAGCTGTTTTGGTGCAGCTTGTGACTTTGTAATCTTCAGATAATTTGGCCAATTGAATTCTTCCTCTTTGTGCCCTGAAATGTTAGCACAATAACATTATGTTCCCAAATGAATCAATCCTGTATTAAAATGACTCCTTTCACTTAAATAATATCAAGCTACACTGTAAATTAGAATTAATTTTCATACTTGTCCAGAAAGCATATTTGAATTTTTTTTTTAAAAATTGATAGTATTAGGTTTTGATATGACGCCACCTGGTGGAAAATGTTTTTGTTCGTGTGGAAGATGACCCAAAGTCTTCACACAGCAGACAAACAATATTCTGATGTAGTCTAAAATGCAATTTTATATGCGAGATCACAAATTATAATATACAGCACAGCTAACATGCCTACTTATTAACAAAGTAAATCTTTGACAATCACATGGCTCATTCTTATTGACACTGTAACCTAATGCTCTCTTGTCAAATTTAGCACAAGTGGCATCAAACAAGATCATCAAAACTTACTAATCATATGATATAAGCTTTTGCCTTTTGTACATTTTCCCTCCAATACACAATTGCATTTCAGGATGTTGTTTGTGATTCCATCAATAGTTTCGTACCAGGTCACTTCAATTTAACACATGTAAGATAATGGCCTAGTTTGCCTACAATTACTGCACAGAGTGAGTTTGATGAGATTGACGCCAGAATATATCTCACCTTTAGGCAGATGTAATTTGTGACCTGTCTTCTCACACCATCCTGCAGGATGGATATCCGGAGAGTTCGCATTCACCCAGAAATCATGACACTCAGAATAACCATCAAAATGGAGTCGCAAACGATAACCACAAACCTTCAGGAAATAAGACATTGTTATGATTATCCAGTTACAGATAGCTTTCCCCACAGTTTAATTATTAAGTTACTTACTCTTGATTCTCTTGCTTTGTCCTGCAAAGTGTTTGTTACCTTACAAAAATGATGGCAAATGTTAGCCATCCAAACTGGGCATTTAATCCCATGCAGCTATCATTATCACCAACAAGAATCAAACTAGCATTAAGTGGCAAAGTCTCAGCATCCCATTTTCCCGTGCAAGATAATAGACTCCTCTTTTGAAAGTGCCAGGAAAAACGAAATGATAATAACTGTATTCCCAACAATTAAGAACTAGTTAAACAACTTAAAATATTTGTCACATACACAGATGGCATAATTAATCTAACTGACTCTTTCAACCAAGGATTAACAATTTTTTTTCATTCTTACTGTGGCGTCACCAACCCTCACCTGCACTATAGTTGAAGAACAGGTTAATGATTGATCCCAGGCTCTACCAATGATACCATGAATCGAAAGAGATGTGTCACACTGACAAGACAAGAACTCTCTTCCTCGGAATCTCTTCCCCAGCAAAAGTAGAGCAAATGCTCTTTACCTGACACCACTAATAGTGAGATGACTGAAATTAGGAACCCAGTGGGACTTAACAAATACATTTGTATCCCATTACTCCCAAAGTTTCATGTTCTAAAATGATGGTTCTGGAGCATTTGTTTACATAACAGTACCAATAGCAGGAGCAACAGAAAAGGGAGCCACGAGAGCACTAGTACATGTATGAGAATAGGTGGTTACACACAATGCCATTGGAACATACATTACTCCAATCTCATTATTACATAGCCTATATTATCAGTGGGAACAATATAGAGCAAAACTATCTTATTTAATCTTATCCTTCAGACATATATTGATAATGTTCTTTTCAACTTTTAAATTGCGACATCTTGCTATTTTGTCACCAAAATTTGTTACTACGAATTGGAGAAATTTAAACCTGGAAATTGTTCCATTTCAAACATCAACACAGCTGCTTATTTCCAATTAATCCAGCCTTAACGTAACCATCATTCCCTTGCCAGATTTTCTGCTGGGAGAGAGCCTTTCCTTTACCAAAAATGTTGATGAGAATTGACAAGCCTAAATTTCTAACATTAACATTCGAACTAAAAATTGCTGGGCTAGCATTATTTGTCATGAAGTGCGAAAGCCCCAATGGTTCATCTTGCTTGAGATTGTTTAGGTTCAATATTTGATTGGCGAGTTACAGGTTGTTAACTATTATAGCAAGTTAACTGTTTCTGTTGTGTTACTGGGATCAATCCACATATCAGCAGCTACTTGAAAATAAAGTCATCTCTGTTGATGTTGTTTGACAAGACAAAAATAATGTTTTTTTTGAGACAGCATACATATCTAGTTTTGAGTTGAACTTATCTTAGACTTTTATAACCTAACACAAACATTATTATTGCCAATTATACTCAGGAGTTCAAACAATTAATATCCATCATTGTTTGCAAACTGAAGTAATGTCACAGCAACAAGGATTTCACAATGAGTTGGCTCTGACTCATTGGGTGGACTTCAAGGTTGACAAAAGGACCATTGTTCACCTTCTACAGAACCACCAGCAGTAACCCTGTCACCTTCTCCAGGGAAGGCCTGCCAGATTTAAGAGCCCCATCAGACACCCTTCACTGGCTTTACCCAGGGTATAGGAGTCTGGGGATAAAAATCCCACTCCTGGGAGCTGCCACCAGTCAGTGACTGACACTGTCCAAGATTGATCAACACCACTGGGATCAATGCTCATTGCCAGAAACCCGTCCACCGAGAATCACTGAAGGAACCAGGCCTAAAGAGAATGAGCGCAGATTGGGAGTTGTTGGGGAAGTGTTGGGAATCAGAATAAAGGTCAGGAGGTCCCTCACCACTTCCTAAAGCCAGATCCCTCAACTGGGCAATGAATGTGTTTGGATGACAGACACACACCAAATGCCACTGCCACCCTCACTACCCACCCCAACCCCCACACACCCTGACCCCCTCACCCATCAGCCCACTGGTTGAATACTAATACAGGTGGGGCAATGCCCTTAAATGGGCAATAAATGGCCTCATTGTGGACTACGACTGGCATTTTGGTGGGTAGTCCTTCCACAAGCCATTCTATCTCAGAATTAATCAGGCAAAGGCAAAGACAGAAAGATGACAGGGTCTCCACAGTGCAGCTTCTTGCTCAATTAAATGCTCCCCCTACCCACCTCTGAACACACTGCAATGGTATGGAACTATAAATACACTGCCTCCTGGAGACAAAGATGCAGCAACGTTGTTTGTTTATTTTGGAATGATTTGCTTCTTTTGCTTATCATGTGCAATCAAACAAATGCAAATAGAGCACAGATCTAGGGGCAGGGGCAGAAATCATTTCACATTAAAGAAGTTTTCTGGTCCAAATCTGATGATACAAATACTAGTGCTGCAACACTGAAATGAGTTTGGGCCATTTGTGGTTCAGATGTCCTACAGCGATCCCTGGTGGCTGATCTGAAACAAACGTAAACATAACTTTTTTTTCCACAGTCTTGTACCTGAATCAGGAATTTTTTGTGAAGTTGAAGCCTGGGGCTACTTGGAATAACTTCACTGCTTCATGTATTTTTACCCGCACCTGCATTCCTAATAGAATTGTATCCTGTACTTAGTATTGCTTTTCCTCATTATTTCTACCAAAATGCACATCTTCATACTTCCCTGCATTAAATTCCATCTGCAGTATGCTCTCCCATTCTACTTGCCTGAATATGTTCTCCTCTTGTTTTTCACCATGTTATGGGCTAGACCAGACCCCCTCAAAATATTTTAAGATAGCCTAGACCCTAACTTTTTCTTATTTTAAAGGTAAGTGTGAAGTACCTGTTCTAGATGCGATGTGA
Source organism: Rhincodon typus (assembly GCF_021869965.1). Classification (NCBI taxonomy): domain Eukaryota; kingdom Metazoa; phylum Chordata; class Chondrichthyes; order Orectolobiformes; family Rhincodontidae; genus Rhincodon; species Rhincodon typus. The sequence goes on along the minus strand of NC_063350.1, from coordinate 20,830,765 downwards.
TTAGTCAAACTACTTGACGTTAAGCAAAACCCAATTTACTTAAACGTTATAGTTAAAATACAATCAAAAGAAAAAGGAATTTGGAACAACTCAACAATGGAAAACTTAACTGGATCATAGATACAGTACCTATTACTAATTAACTGTTCCAATATAGTAATATCCCATAAACAAACATTTAGCAAAAGGCAAATTCAGACACAGATTCTTACATGCAGTTCTCCAATCCTGGAGGAAAAAACATCAAGAGAAATTTCACAGCAAGTAGCAGCTGGAGTCATTCATTGAAGCTCTAACTCTTTTGAGACGCCAAGCAGCTTCTAATGCTACAGCTGAACAAAACAAGAAAGCCTGGTCTGTGAGAGCTGGCCATACCCATTCAGGCTGCTTCCACTGTTCCAACTTCTTAAAAAAAAACCTAAAGGCCTCACATATTGTTTACTCTAGTGGCTCTGGTAGACTGCTTGGTGCCTCTGTCTTTCAACCTCGCTTCAAAAAAAAACCCAGGACAAAATAACCTTTTTAAAAGTTACAGTATCGTCATACTCCTCAAAGTTCACAATCCAAGATTTTTTGTTGTTTACAAGTTTTGTAGTTATGTCCTGTACACCCAAGACTGCCTCACTAATAAATATCAGGAAAAGCAGTTGTTTTAATACCGAGCACTGAGAAATCCCATTGTATATCCGCTTCCAGTCTGAAAAGCAACAACCACTCTCTATGTCCTGTCACTTAGCAAATTACACATCCATGCTGCTACTGTTCCTTTTATTCCATGGTCTTTAGCTTTTCTGACAATCTGTTAGGTGTCACTTTATCAAATGCCTTTGGAAGTCTCTGTACATCAGCTCAACTGCACTAGCCTCAGCAACGCTCTTCATTACCTCATCAAGAATATTGGGACAGATGCAAGGCATTCAGGAAACGAAGGTCATCTCATCAATAGTTTCATTGAAAAAACTGAGATTCAAAAAGGGTTTTAAAGGTGAAATGGTAGTTACTTTTCAATAAAAAATACACTGAAAGAACTGCAGATGCTGGAAATCAGAAACAAAAACAAGATATTGCTGGAAAAACTCAGCAGGTCTGACAGCATTTGTGGAGAGAAAGTAGAGTTAATGTTTCTGGTCCAGTGACCCTTCATCAAAACTGAGCTTGCACAGAAAACCAAAGTAAGCATGCTGCAAAACAATGTAAAGATAGAGTTAATAGCGTGGAGCAAGGAATGGAGGGATTATAAATTTTGTATGTTGAAAAAGAAGTCAACCAAGATACGTATCAGAAAGTTTACAGGATTTGCAAATACCTCTGCAATTCTCTGTAGTTAGGGTCTCATAGAATTTCCCTCTGTTATATATTCCAACTGATACATTCTTCAATTTCCTGTGACGATCCCCTGCACTATTTCCACCATTTACTGTTCTTTATCAGTTAACAATGGTTTTGAATGAAACCATTCATTGCATTTGTCAGATAAATGTAACATTGAAAGATTAATGAAATAATTCTGATTACCTGCATGCTTGTCACATGTTTGTCTCACAATACATACAAATGCACCAACGTATCATATTCTGAAATGAATTTTAGCTTGAATTTCAACAGTTCTCAGATGAATCATTGTCAGGGAGTTAACTTATCAAAAAAACAATAAGCAGGAAACTATAAAACCAAAAGGCAGCAAACACATTCAAAGGTGACGTGTTTTAGACCATTAATAAGTGAAATGCTTCTTCAGGAACTGGCATTTTTTCTGTTGTTTTTTCCTTCACTATTTACAACCTGAACCTGTTCTTTCAATGCATCAGCTACTCAGTTTTGTAAGTTAAATAAATATAGGTACATTAAAAATGAAATAATGTTTTCAGTACCTCAAACACGGTGAGTACAAAGTACATTGATGGATGTGTAGGATCAATACCTTCTAACTTCATTCCTGCTCTGAAACCATTTTTATTCAGTGGGAAGGACTGATACTGTTCAAAAGAAGATAATTGTAGTCACATTATAAAATAATTACAATATATAACCTTGACCACAGTTTATTTCACTACTCATATCCAGCTTCAATAACAGACCCCACTACTTTTACACTCAAATATATTTCAGTTAGATTTTGATCACTTAAATAAAGAGCTATCATAAAAATAATAGTGCTATTCTGTAAACCTCTGTGGTTTTAAATAGATTATACACTGACATAAAGCAGCATTTACCACTTATAAAGCACAAGTTAGGAGTCTGCTGAATATGTTACAACCAAGCCTGGATGAGTGAATGTATTCCTTTTGTTTTACTCCTCAGATTGGTACACATTTTTGAATATTTTGAAAGTTGTGTTACTCTTCAATACATTATGTACTTGAACATGTGTAAAGCTAAGGAGAATAAAACCAGCCAGGTCAAACAGCAAGTAAAATGGTTATTTTTATTATTTAAAAACTTATTCAGTAAATTCAGTAGCAATATGGTAAAATCCATCCTGAATTTTGAGACTGACACACACAGACACACACACACACACACACACACACACACACAAAATCAAACAGAACAAGGAGGTGGAATTTAAAAGTTAGAGACCACAAGCAATGAGTAATACATGTTCCAATGTTGGTCTTGAGGTGCCACTGAAACTGCAGGCAAGGCGGTTGCTCATCTGGAGTCAGTCTCTTTTGGATTACAATCAATTATTTTCTGAGAGATGGTGCTATGACATTTGAAATTCCTTTTATTTTAACATTAACCATCTCTGTGACATATTCCAACTTGTAACAGAGTTAGGATCCGAGCTAAAACAAACTATTGACAGAGAGAGGATGTTATTCCATTCTTCAGGCATTCTTGACATTACTGCCTTTCTGCATTCTTATAATATCCTGTCTTCCCTGGTAAAGTTGATCATATAACATAAATGGCACACTTTGCGGGTAATTGATATTAACAAAAGAGTTTCAATCTCCTAGTGTCAAGACTATCAAGATGCCATCAAAACAGAACAGAGTCTTCAGCCCCTTCTTTATCTAAAGTGTTTTAACATGTTTCCTTTGTCTCTGATAGTTTTCTGCAGATGTAGGGACTGTTGGTCATTGTTATTATGCTTTTTTGTAAGTTGAAACAAGACAGTCAAGTAAATGCTGACCTCGCAAGGGAGATCTATATCCCATCGAGCCTGCTCCATCCTTCAACATGATCAGATCTGATCCTCCATCTCAAAACCATACTTTTATTGAGACAGGATTTCAACATTCACTCTTGCTCATTTGTAATTTATGAAATACCATATGACAACTCAATGAACTGACCCAGCAGTCTCATTGAGATGGCAAACATGAATTAGAACTATCAAGAAGGTAAGATGTTATCACTGTGCACTCAATCATCTTTTAGCGGCTATTACATTAAGTCAACATGACTGCGTGTTGTATGTCACACAGCTGTGTGATACACCGTGACATCCAGAAATCAGAAGTCCAGAAATACAAATTGTCCAGAGATTTTTTTGGCTCACACAAGTCACAGACGTGTCACTCACAGCACTGTAAGAAATCATGCAAATAGTGAATGTGAAGCCCCACAAAGTTATTCTAATGGCCCTGCATCAACTGAAGTTGAAAGTAACAAGCTTTGGTTGTTGCAGTGAGAAGACTGCAGGAGAGACAGTGATAAGAATATGAAAGGAAAACGAGTTGGTCAATCAGGGAGGAGTTGTAACGGCTTTTGCACCAATAGTAAATTACCAAGGCTTCTGAGAACTGAAATTATTCTCAGTTTTTTTTAAATATTGGAGGTTTAGTGTATAATTCTTATCTTGTTTTCCCAGTATCAGCCTATTGAAAATGGGTTATCTGGAATCACCAGTTCCCTCAATATCGTTAACATTGTTTCAGTACAACATAATAGTTTGGAAACATGGAAGATACATTATTTTGATAAATAAAACATTTTGAATTAGTGTCTTAAAATGTTTTGTCACAGTGTTATGTCTCAGGTACATATTTATATCCCATTGACCCACCCACTTGAGGTTGGGCATGCTAATGGTTCTATCCAAACCAGAAAATTCCAAATATCAATTATACTTTGCTCCTAAGTACTCCAGAGCAGAGAAATTTAATTCCGTCAGCAGGCAGGTGGGAGAAATCGCCTTATCCATCTCCATAGGCCAAGACTTGGCTTTTCCCCAGATGCTCTTCAGCATCTCTCAGAATGTGTTTGACTGGAGGACCTGCCCCAGTTTCCTCCCTCTTGCATTTTGCATTTTCTTCTCTTGCAAGGAGGAAAAGAGACACTAGAGTTTGATAAATTAACTGTGTCCAGAGAATTGATGGACAGCATTCATGGATGTCATCGTGCAGGGATGGTTGTGACATTGCATTAAGGCAAGAGAGTATCAGTGGTGTATGGTAAGTTGGGGATTTGCGAAGATGTCTGAATGGAAAGGAATGGGTGCACCTGCAAGATGTGATGGTACATTGAGAAATGTGCAGGAGGAGACTCTGGAAAAGAAGAGTAGAGCGGTTCAATGTCAGATGCACTTTAGGATATTCTAAACGTGTCATGCCATTCAACTTTTCTGGTCTATTTGGGTCATTAAACCGCTTTTGTCACTGAACTCAAGAATGTGGCACCACACTCCTGCTGGTGAACTCCTCAGCGATTTCAAAACATGCCGTTTTGTTTGCTATGGCAGGCATCCTCCTCCCATTAGTAAGGGACAGAATCAGCCACGATCAAATGGCAGAGCAGATCTGATGAGTCGAATGACCTAATTTTGCTCTTCTATCTTATGGTCTTCCAGTAAGCCCTTACACCCATATCATCTCTAGAGGGGCCTGGTTGAAGTGGTCTCAGTTTTGGCTCCATCAACACATCCGTAAAACATTGCTCACTTTAAACGAAGTTATTTTGTGAGACCAGTTCAGTCAGTGCACAGTCACATTTAAGGATTTTGTGCATGTGCAATATTTATCCCAGCACAGTACCTTCCGAATTGTGCACAGTGTAGGCCTATGCAGCTCATTGGAAACACTGTTCTGTCATGTTTTAAGTTTTATCCAGGCAGAGCTGTGACAGCTTGTTATGAGGCATCATTGTGCCCATTCATTTTCATTGTTTGGGAAACTCACAAGTCAGATGCAAAAGCAGTACCTGAATTAACAGCGATGTGCTACTGGAACATGCTGGAACGACACCATTCCCAATATGTAACTGGATCTCCTATGGCCCATAATTTAGATAAAACCCAAACCCTATCTCCATCTTTACACCAACAAAAGTGAATGGTTTCTTAATAATTAACCTTCAGAAAGCATAGAAGTCATTATAATTTATTCACCATGTATTGCACCATACGGTGACGCAAACATGTAGGGCCCTTTATTGTTTTGGCAATGCTCCGGATAAAGTCAGGAAATGAAAGATAAGGAAAAAATACAAAATAACAACCACCAACATTCTGCCATCTAATATATTGTAATTTTGGAGGAGTTCTTCTGATGGGCAGGTCATAATGGTAAATGTGCTTAGAAAAAGGATGAGTAGGTCTGAACTATACAGATATTGAGTCATATTGAATAAATGTCTTATGTCAGACAATACTGAGGCCAATAACAATAAAAAAGCAAATGTGAATTGTTATTACCTCACGAAAGAGCTTGACAGGGGCAGCAATAGCCTTTTCTTCTTCCAAATATAAAGCCCAAGACCAAATTTTGTTCTTTTCAATTACAGAGGCAGCTAGAAGAAAATATACAAAAGATTAAATGGTCCTCACTTTGTTTCTAAAATGTAGAAAGGTTTATTGTTTGGAATTCAAAATAGATCTAAACATACAGTTTAATTTGGCTGGTTCTGTGTAATACCTGTTTCGAATGGAAATGTTCGTCCTGATGCGAATTTAAGTTCTGCTTGTGAATTAACTTTCTTACACTCAGATCCAAAAGTATCTTACCTAGCTCTGAAAACAGCTACAAAATGAGTACATTTATCAATTTCACATGACGTAGATAGGGCTGGAGTTTTATTAGAAACTAATCAAATTTATTCAAAGATCCTTTATACTGCCAATATTAGTAGCTAACTAATATCACAAAACTAATAAACCCATAATTCATTTCATTGCTCTTTGTGGAACTTTGCTGAGACCAAATTACCTACTGTGTATTCCAATAAAGCAGTGAATATACTTATACTTGGCTGTGAAGAGATCCAAGAAGCTGAAAGACATTATGCTGCAAAAATCACTGAAGCAGAAAGACCAGCCATGGATATGTGTGGGATTCGGATGTAGCAACAGTGAGGTTAAAAAGCTTCAGTGAAAATCAAGGGGTGCCAGAAACAGACAGAGCAACAGCAGATCTGTGTGGCACCCATAAGTGATGGCACTGAGGATAAAAGGAGCAGTGAGATTGGAGAGGTCCCAGGACCAATCAAACTGGTAATAGAGCTGTGCAGGACTTGGAGTTGTGGTAGTGAGGTTAAAAAGAGTAATGAAAGCTGAGAAGTCACAGAAACAAAATCAAAGTGTCATGGCATAAGACAACAGGTAGGTAATTGGTGAGCACTTCTCTCTTGTCTCATGACTGGATATTGATTTAAGTTAAGACTGTAAATGCAGCTTAAGAACTTTACCTAGATAATTAATAATTTAGAACTCAAAACTAAATTTCTTCACCTGACAGAGTTAAGGGGTTCTAGTTTATACTTAATTAGAAGTATGGGTAAAATAAAAACAAGGGTCCATATCTGATTTAGTTAAGGTATGTCTTGAAAGCTATGATTTCCACAATCTGCACTACGTATGAAATCCTTGGCATTCCTGGCTGTCTGAATGACCTTGTGTTCAGGACTGACAGGATGTGCCTCCAGCCGAAGCAATTTAAGCTCCAGTCTTGGAGTTTGAGCAATAGCTGGGGACACCACAGTTCATTCATGAGACTGAGGAGCTCATGGATACATGTTTCACTAATGTGATCATTCCACAGCCTAAGGAAGTGCAGGCAAAGGGGGAATTGCAGTCCACCGGACAAAAGGGACCACGCAGGTAGAGATGGAATCCCCTGTGTGCACTTTTCTCACAACTCACTTTTTAGCTTTGAAAAACAGTAAGAATGACAGCTCTTCTGTGGAGGCCAGTCAGTACTAAACCCCATGGTGCTATGGGTGGTCCAGCTATTGGTGAGGGGAAGAGGTATAGTAGTGCGCTGGAAAATGATATCTTCAAACCAGACCATTAAGCATTAATCTTTAAGGGTATATTTGCCCATGGCAATGAGCAATTGAAGGAAAGCGGAAAAGCACATGAAAAACAGGCATAATGCAAAAACAGCCTGTTTTGACTGGGAGGTAATTATGTGCCACCAATGGAAACAAGGCAGTACGAAACTCACTTGATTTTTATACACATGTATGTATTTATATATATGTGTGTGTCTGTGTGTGTTATATTATGTATCTTAAGCTAATGGTTTCACTCATTATTTTGTGTACGGCTTTAAAATACGTTAAGTAGATTAAGTTCAAAAATTTTCTTCATATTGATGTGCCTGTGTCTTCTTGTGTTAATTTTGATCAGACCGTAATGAATCTGTTAAGTACTTTCAGCCTTATAATATGGGGGGAAATATGGAAGACCAATAGTGGTAGGGGTTTTGTTAGTGAGGGGAATAGACAGACATTTATATGGCTATAGATCTGGCTCCAGGATAGCATGTTGCCTCCCTAGTGTCAAGGTCAAGGACATCACAAGATGGCTGCAGAGTATTCTGAAGGGGGAAAGTTAACAGCCAGAGGTCACGGTCCATATTGGAACCAATGACATCAGAAGAAACAGAAACCAGGTCCTGCAAGCAGACATTAGGGAGTTAGGCAAGAAACTGAACAGCAGGACTTCAAAAAGGTCGTAATCTCCAGACTATTCTCAATGCCATGCAGTGGTGAGTTTAGCAATAAAAGGCTAGAACAGCTGAATGCATGGGTGGAGAGACAGTGCAGGAGAAATGGCTTCAGATTCCTGAGGAATTGTGACCATTCCTGGAGGAAGTGAGATATGTACAAGTTGGATAGTTAGATCTGAACAGGAAGGGGTCCAACATCCCCATGATGAGGTTGCTAATTCTGTTGGGGTGGATTTAAACTAGATTGCAAGGAGATAAAACCCAGATAAGTAGTCCAGACAGGAGAGAACCTGAGATGGAATTAGAAGCTGAAACATGAGTAACTGAGTCTGGAAGACAGGGTAAACATGGGATAGATAAGAAAGAAATGAGTTTAAGCTAATTGGAATATATTTTAATGCAAGGAGCCTGAAGAATAAGACAGATGAGCTAATGGCACAAATAGCTATTATGTTGTACACCCATGACCAAGATTTGGCTGAAAGATGGGCAGGATTAACGATTGAATGTTCCTGGTTATAGAACATTCAGACGACATAGGGAGGGTGATCGACGAGGAGTGGTTGGTGGGGAGGGGGTTGGGGGTCCCAATATTAATCAAGAAACCAATTATGGCAATGAGGAGAGATGATATCTTGGAAGGATTATCAAATGAGGCTAAATGTTAAAAGCATAAGAGGCAAACATGCTGTTGGGTGTGTACCACAGATCCCCAAACAGTGAAGGAAAGGCAGAGGACAAAATATGTAATCACATTTCAGATATGTGTAAAAATAACGATGCAAAAATAGTAGGGGATCTTAATTATCTGAATATTACCTGGGATAATTTTAGGGAGGGATCAAAATTCTTAAACTGCATCTGGGAAAACTATTTTAGCCAGCACATGGAAAGCCCAACAAGGGACAGGCAAATCTGCAGCCAATATTGGGAAATGAGCCAGAGAAGGTGGAAGAAGTATCTGCAGATGAACATTTTGGCCATAGTGACCATAACCTTTTAGATTTAGGATAGTTGTGGAAAAGGATAAGGATGGTCCAGGTGGTGGGAGTTTGGAACTCACTTCCTGAAAGGGTGGTTGAGTCACCCTTGAAGCAGTATTTAGATATTCACATGCATTGCTATAGCCTCCAGAGCTATTGACCAAGAGCTGGGAATCTGCGTTAATGCCGTTTCATTTTTGTTGATCAACGCAGACACAATGGGCCAGGTAGTCTCCTACTGTGCTGTAAATGTCCATGTGACAATGACTGGATATAAAAAAAATCACTTAGACATATAAACAACAATGATGCACAAGTGTGACTTGCCCTCCAATTTTCTCAATTTAAAAATATGACTCTTCCATTGGCACCAATCTGACTTCTCAGTGAAGATTGAAAATATTACTATATGGGGCATTTATAAAAGTTGTCATGATGATGTAAGACATAGACTAGTGATTTTCAAATTCCATCATCCAATGTGAAACCTTGGACTTTCATGTAGTGAAGTGGTTTTAAAAAAGAACCAAAAACACCAATTTACACGCATCCTTTGATCACACATGGTCAAGTTTCAATGTGGATTTGACAACAGGCAGCTGAGCTGAAATTAACATTTCATCCAAAGGCAAAGAAACAATTGAGTTCATGCAGGCATGGTTTGAAAACAAGAATCTTCATCTATCTTTTCTCTTACACTTGATGAGAACATGTGAACATCAAGGTGCAGTTGCAAGCTTGGATACAATGAACTTAGACATAGAAATACACAAACAAGCTTGTATTTCAAGAACAAAAGCAAAAATTGCTGGAAAAACTCAGCAAGTCTGGCAGCATGAATGGAGAGAAAGCAGAGTTAATGTTTCAGATCCAATGACCCTTCTTCAGACTTGATTGTAGCGAGAAAAGGTTAGTATTTATGCTGAAGGTAGGGTGTAGGGAAGGGGGGAAGGAATAAACAATAGGTGGAGATGGTGCCCAAAGAGCGAGAAAAACAGTTGGGCATACAATGGAATGGGTAAAAGTCAGCCTGGAAGATGATTTTTTTTTTGCTTCCACTCCAGGTAACTTTTTAATTGGCTCCTTAATACTACAGTGGAAATTAATTAATCATCTTTTAATTTGTGAGAAGTATAGTCTCGTGGTTAAAAAGGACACAAAACTTTACTGAGGTCAACTCAGGGAGTTGAAAGAGGGGGAGGCAGTTCACCCCAACTCACCTAGTCTTCTGATGGCTCAAAAGGCTTATACTTCAGCTTGATACATTTATATTTTGTTCTGACCAAGTAGGTTTGCTTCCGTTGCTGGACCACCCCAAATGCAATGCATTATTGATTGCACCCATGTGGCCATCAAGGCTCCAAATGTGCAACCAAAGGCATTTATTAACTGGAAGGGCCTTCACTCCCTCAATTTTCAGCTGATCTCCAACTGTTATAATTGTGTCTGCATTCAATTCCCTGGCAGCTGCCATGGCTCTTTCCTCATCCAACAGTCAAAGGTTCCACAGTTCTCTATTTCACCATCACATCTCATGGATGAATTCTTGGGGACAAATGATATCCCTTGAAAAGATGTCTGCTTCCTTCCGTATACGCCACAGGACCAGGGAGAGAAATCAAGGGCTTTGGTACTTCTCCTCTTTCTGTTGTTGATAAATCCACACCCCTCGTCAAACCCTCCCTCCAACATCCTTCACTAGTCCAGCATTGGGAATCATGGTAACAATGGGATTGAACTGTTTTATACAGGCTTAGTAAAACCTCTTGGTTTTTGTACTTTATGCTTTTATTTATAAAGTCCATTGAATGCTCAGGTTTCAGTGTGACATACTTTACAACCACTGCTGTATCAGACAATTACACGTCTTAGTCATTCATACTATGCAATCGGCTCCGACAATATACTGTTATTTGGACATTCAAAGACCTGAAACTTGCAAACAACAATCCCATGTACAAATAAGAATACCTGGAACTGACTGGGACATACTCTATTGGCACATGATTCTTGGCTTCACTTTCATGTTTAAAAATGGAAATAACCTCCAGTAACTTAGCACCAACCAATTTGCATACAAGATTGTGCTATTTCTATCCATACTAGCACGACTTGTTAACAGAAAAATTACACTTTGCATTGTGTGATAAATCTGCTTTCATTTTAAACTAAAACTAACCATGTTTACAAATGCCAAGGTCAAGCTTACACTCAAAGGGTAATGCAGATGCTGAAAATCTGAAATATGAATGCTGGGAATGAATTAACATGTCAGGTCCACAATCTTCATTAGTTTTTATGAAAGGTCACTAACCTCTGTCATTCTCTGCACAGACACCACCAGACATGCTGTGTATGTTCAACACTTCATGTTACTGTTGGAGTAAAATAACCCCTTTTTGCCAGCCCTCCATGTTAATATTTTTAACTCTTGTGATGACTCTGGGAGTAACAAGGCTTATTTTCCAGTCCGCAACCCCAATGAGTTGTAGGAGGGTTTGGAGATTCGTGGCCAGATTTTTTTAAACAGAGACCAGGATTTGGGATGCGGTAATAGTTAATAAAAGCTGAAGCAAAATGCCAGGTTCTGTGTTTCACTGTCAGATGAAGTTTCTCTGGATTTTGATGCTGTGAAAATGATACTGGCTGCGCATAAGTTATTGTCTGAGACACATAGGCAAAGTGCCAAATTTAAGGAAACAGTCTGGGCAAGCCTACATTGAACATGAAAAGGTTAAACAAAGTAATTTTGACAGTTGGATACAAGGACTAGATGCTGAAACCATATACAAAGCTCTTAGTGAAATTTTCTCTTAGAGGAATTTAGGAAAAACTCACTACTTTCCGAATAAGAACCCATGTTGAGAACTGCAACTGCTAGACAGGCAACAATAATGGCTAATGATTAAGAGTTGATCCACAAAACTGATTTGAAAGGGTTAGAAAATGGGAGAGTGAAAGGAAAGCAAATAGCTAGGGTGAAAAATGGATAGCTGGGAATGTCCCAAAGTCTGACACTCAGATCAGAACGGAAAATACTGAGTGCAAAGGAGAAAAGCGAAAGCCAAATTGGAAACTGCAAGCAGAAACCCATGGGGCTTATTGGAACTCATGAGTCCAAAAAGAAAACTTAAAGGAAGAACTGTCAAGGTGGGACTCAAACCCAATCCTCAAAACATTAGTTTGGAGGTGTGGATGACTAGTCCAGTGACATTACCATATGCCACTGCCTCCATGTAGATTAGAAATCCATGTTGTTGTCACACTTTACGTTCCCATACTAAATCTTACATACAGTTTCACTTGTAAATGCTGTTGAGAAGGTAGCTGAGGGTTTTGTGGTCCACTTGGTTATGAAAATTGAATTATTGTCTGAAATTTATTCCAGAATTACTTCAATTTGATAATGAGGGCTTTAATAGACTTTAGTAGCATCAATTCAGTTAAACAAGGAATAACAACTTGCAAAAATATAAAAACTCAATACAAAACAAATAATTTTGCATTTTTCTTAAACTGGATTAATTTGTTTCAAAAGGACACAAATCATTGAAACTCAGAACATACTCTGTCCAGTGACTGTATAACTGGATTCATTCAGTTGACTTTGCCTAAATTCCGTGTGAATGTTGTCATCCATGAAGTGCTCCCTGATATTTTTTAAATCTTCTTTTTTCTCATCCTGTTGTGGCATTCAAAGAAAAATCAGATTTAGGTTTTGTCATATTTGGTAAATATTTCAGTTTGAAGATCAGAATGCAGATATCCTTTTACATTGATGTAGGTCTTTAAATGTGAAATAATACTAAAGATAAGCTCTGTGGAACAGAATTCTGATAAACTGTGCAAGGAATCATGGACAAAAAAATTTGACTTCGTATATAAAGTTCAATTCTCATTTTATGATATATCTCTGGCCACATATTTTACATATTCGTGCTCCTCTTTAACAAAATTTCTACAGCTAATCTACACGTGGTTTTTATTGATTTATTTCTAAATTATTTTCATGTTACACACTATAAGGGTTAGAGCCTTCAGTGAATGATATGAATAGACCACAGTCCTAAGATATATCCACTGACAACTGACTGTCTCTTCACTCATCTCACCTGGCATATGAGCCATTTGAATAGATGCACGAGTCATCGCTGATTATCATGATGGCTGATTACTAAGGAACAAATAGGATGGAATGCGAGAAATTACTTCTGCTAGTTGGGGAATCTAGGACTGGAGGCAGTAAAAAAAATGAGGGAAACCCTTCTGAATGCAAAGTGTGGTACAAGTTTGGAACTCTCCCACATGCAAGAATTGAAGCTAAATTAATGACTAATTTAAAACCGAAGTAAGTAGATTTTTGTTAGCCAAAGCTATGAAGGATGTGGAGCAAAGACAGGAAATGAAGTTATTGTGCAAATCAACCATGATCTCACTGAATAATGGAACAGGCTTGAAGGGCTAAGTGGCTTGCACCTGTTTCGATTTCCTAAGAATAGGGAGGTTTTAACCGACTAAAATAAAAACAAAACTGTGGATGCCAGAAATCTGAAATGTTGCCATGGAAAAACAGTGGGGTGTTGAACTGTCAGGCAAGTGGAAGCTTAGGTGGAGGGTAGATGCCAATATATCTGACTTGGGTCTGCTGCAATGCTACAGTGAGGCTCAAAACAAGCTGGAGGAACAACAGCTCATCTTTCTAACTAGGTACCTTACAGCCTTCAGGCAAACATTGCATTCACATTTCAGAACATAAACACCCTCCTTTATGTTCCTTATCCTCCTCCCACACTCCTAGATCCTGTTTTGTATGGGTTGCTCACAGCACAGCCAACCCCTTTTCAATCATTTACATTTCTTGTTAGCACCATACCCAGCAATTATGTCTTTCTCAGCTTATTATCAACTATCCCTGCTTGCCTATCTCTTTCTCTCTCCGGGCACAATATCCATGTACCATTTTCTCTCTCTCTCTTTCTCGTACCCCACCCCTCATCATCAACATGAATACTACCCATTCCCAACTCATCACCCAGTGCCAACTATTTTCAGCTCTGATCTGACAAAAGGTCGCTAGATTGAAATGTTAACTCTGGTTTTCTCTCTACAAATGCTGCCAGACCTGCTGAGTTTCTCTACCACTTTCTGTTTCTGTTTAAGGTTTCAACTGAATTCTGACTCTTACTTCCAATTTTCCTTCATCCCAATGGATAATCTCAATGACATTCCACCTGGTGCATTATAAATTGCAAATTAGTTTTGAACTTGTGGTTGTCTCTACACAATGTGTTGGCATTCTGGTGTTCACTTGCTCTGTGGCATGGCAATTCAGTGGACCAAATTAATGTAGATTATTACTAACGTTTTGAAATAGGAATGAATATCACTTTTAATTTATTAACAGAAATTTTCTCAGAAATTAAATTTCTCTATATGACATGCAAATGTATTTTTTATCTTCTACATGTAATAACTCATGAAGATATGTAAATGATCATTGTTAGTTTTCTCAATCAGAGCCAGCTAACATATAACACAAGGTTGCTGACATATGAAATTGCAGAGGGTACCAAAGGTCTCCTGGAGATGCTTGTCAGCACCTGAACAAAAACCAGAAAAGCAGATTTGAATGATATGCCTAACAGCAAACAACCTTACAGTTAGGTGCATCATGGGATAAACTTTAAGAATTTATGCTGTCAGTACAGTGTTTCATGTTTATGTGCATATGTCATGAATTGAAGTGTGGAGATCAGAACGTCCTACAGGATTTTCCATCCATTAAAATTAATGGATTCAAAAGCCTGCAGTGCTATCAAAATGTCATTCTGGCCAGCGAAGCTCTTTGTTCAGAGTTCAAAATATATCTTCAGAAAAAAAATGTGCAGTGCGCATGGGCCATGTTTATACTAAATATAAGAGAAAATATACAGAAGTATTTATGAAAACCAACATAAAGAGGCCACCTCCATAGATCAGCTACATGCAATATGCTTAGAATTTCACAGATTTATTTCAATTAGCAATGTTCTCATTGTGGCACAACAGCAATTTCTGCATGTTCTTGAAGGTATCCAGAAATACTTAAAAATTGTCATGATTTTATGCATAATCAAATTGTATCAGTTAAATATTGGGTGAAGCATACCTACCACCTGCTCTGGCTCAGTCAACTCATAATCATATTCTTCATCTGAGTCTGAACTAGGGCTTAGGCACACTTTCCTTTTTCTCTTTTTAACCCGTTTAAGTATTGCTCCAGCACTTCTCTTGATTGCTGCACTCCCCATTCTGAGTGACCTGTTAATTAATCAAAGCAAAATTGCATATTTTTGTTGTTGTTATAAAAACATATACAGAGGATTAGGAGATATTGTTAACTGAGATTGTTAAATTGTTAAATTTAACCTAACTGAGATTGTTAAATTGGCAATTTTATAACTAAACTTATTAAAAAGTTCCTAGAACGCCACGCATACCTGTTCATATCTCACCAGATATTGATCAATATAATTTTAGGTAGAAATCTATTTCATGTACGCGCTAGTCTCTGGGGGAGAAAAGACTTCTCAGTTTAAACTCATTAAAACCTTATCACACCTTAAATCTTCTCACATACAATGATTCACTCTGTATGCAGTATATTGACTTTGTTTAATGCCAAAGACTACAGCTACTTTCCACAAAGATCCAACAAACAACAAATTGATTGATTATTTAGTCAGTTTTCACCATGTTGAAAGAAAAGCCTCTATTATTTCTTGAACAGTCCTTGGGATTTTTAACATCTTCCTCAAAAGAAAGAAGCAGCTTAGTTTAATGACAATTCAATATTACCTTGGAATGACAATCATAGAATCAGAGAATCCCTACACTGTGGAAACAGGCCCTTTAGCCCAATAAGTCCACAGCGAACCTCGGAGCATCCCACCCAGATCCATCCCCCTATAACCCACCTAATCTACACCTCCCTGAACGCTACAGGCAATTTAGCATGGCCAATCCACCTAACCTGCACATCTTTGGACTGTGGGAGGAAACTGGAGAACCCGGAGGAAACCCACGCAGACACGGGGAGAATGTGCAAACTCCACACAGACAGTTGCCCGAGGCTGGCATTGAACCTGGGTCCCTGGCACTGTGAGGCAGCAGTGCTAACCACTGTGCCACCATGCTGCCCGAATCTAGATTGTGCGTTCTAGGTTTCTGTTTAGAGTTTGAATTCCCTCCCCAACCTCCAACCATCTGATGGGCAAGAGTGCCACTAACATTTTATTTTCCGCTCATTTTGTCTTATTCCACGAGAACAATTCAAGTTTAATGACCAAACCATGTCTCAGAAATTTAAGAACTGGAATTATATTTACTCTCAAATCCCATTCATCCACGAAGATTATGTTCAGCTTTGTGAATTTCTCCTTAACACTTAAAGCCTAAGTGCTGAAATAATCAAAGTTGTCATGATTACAGATAGCATTCATTTGATGAGAGCATCCACACAGCTGTTTGATTTGTTTTTCAATTACCAGCAGCCTGCTGGAAAATATTTCACGTCATTCTGTGCTCTCAGTTTGTGAAATCAATTCACAATGGAGTATATACTTTTCTGTGCCAGGATATAAAATTATTGAAATGTTCCAAAGGAATTTAGGTTGTATTTTAAATGTTACAATGTGCCTCAAATTTTCAACCTTTCCATTATTAGTTTCTGTGATATTCTGTGAGCTAGTCCATTGAGAGTCGAGATTTCAGTTTGAGTGACATCTTTTACTATGGGGTTATAACACAAGGCTGGGTAATTGAAATAGTTTAAGGTCTCAATGCACTGCGCTGCATCTTTGTGCAGATTAGGTCAGGGATTCAGGTCCTTTTGTTTGCACTACACTTAGATATGTCTAAATACACTGACCTACAACTTCAGATTGGATCAGGGCTATTATCCATATTGAATTGCACTTTAAATTGGGAGATGTCATATGACCCGCTAGAATCAATGACACTGAGATTGTCAATTATCTGGCAATTTACTTGATCCATCAAATATGCCCTATCATTATGTTGAAAAATTGAAGTTAGCCAATATCAAAAATGAAAAGATCTACTGTATAAAGAATGTATCTATATGTAACCATCTTACTTCTCTTTAAATTGCCGCAAGCAAAGCTCACTGCAGAACCTTCTATTGCTTCTGATTTCGTTCACTGTGTAAGAGTGACCACAGTTCACACAGCAGCAGGCACTTTCTATATGTGGCAGCTCATTCATATAAGATATACCAGTCTGTTTCACTGTGAGAGAAAAAGATGTAGGAAAAATATAGATATTAATTAAAACACATTTCTGGTAAATTGCTTGTATATGTGATATTCACCAGCAGAATTGACTTCTCAATTTTTAATTACTGACTTGTTAATGGCCCAGAATTTTCAATCAGAAGATAGCCATTCCTGAAATATACCCTGGGAAATGTGCTACAAGGTTACTTGGAAATTGCAGCTACCTGGGATTTTCCTGGGAAATTTAAACTTCCAACAGTCAATTACTCTGCATCTGGAGCCCTCCACAAAAGTCTACAATTCTGAACTAAAATTGCAGAAGTCAGAGGGTTCCAATTCACTTATCTGAATAGTTAGCTACCCAAGAAAAGGTAGAGACTCAAAACCTGCTCTAATTCCTGGATAACTATTCAACTGGCTCCTCCACCCAATTAACCTGATAACATCCAAACACAACCTTACCCAACCACACCCCCAAACCAAAACTGTCCACAACCTAGTACCCTGACCACACCTCCCCCAATCCAACCCACACTTCAACCTGACCCACCCAAACTCAACATCCACCCTGACATAGCCAAACCCTTCCAAACTGGTGCGCGATGACCCAACACATTCCAATCCAATATGCCCCCAATCTAACACCTCTCAAAGTTTGCTAACTGCACCTCCCTCAACCTGATACCACCACAACCTGACACCCCTCCAATTTGACACCCATCCTTAAAAAAGCGGACCCCCCATCTGACGCACGCTGATCTAACATCCCACCAACACAAAATATCACCAACAATTTGTCCTGGTCCATCCACATTGATGCTAGAATTAAGAAAGCACACCAATGCCTCTACTTCCTCAAAAGGCTAAGGAAATTCAGCAAATCCGCAATGACTCTTACCAATTTTTATCAATGCACCATAGAAAGCATCCTATTTGGATGTGTCAGAGCTTGGTATGGCAGCTGCTCTGCCCAAGACCAAAAGAAATTACAGAGAGTTACGAACACAGTCCAGTCCATCACACAAACCAGCCTTCCTTCCGTTGACTCCATTTGCACTTCCTGCTGCCTCAGGAAAGCAGTCAACATAATTTAAGATCCCTCCCACCCTCTTCCATCAGAATGAAGATACAAAAGTTTGAAAAGACGTATTAACAGATTCAAGAACAGGTTCTTTCCTGCTGTTATTAGACTTTTGAACAGACCTTGTATACATTAGAGAGTCCATCTTTCTCTGCACCTACTCTGAGGCTATAATAAATGTTCTATACTCTGTTCTATTACCCTGATGTACTTACGATGGTATGATTTGTCTGGATAGTGCACAAGACAATACCTTTCACTGTAACTCAGTACACGTGACTAATAAATCAAATCATACCAACCCAACACCCCTGTCAACACAACACCCTCCTCCAACCCGACACTGCCACTGAAAAGGCAGCTCCCACCAAACCTGAGCCTTCTAATCCACTCCCTCTCCCACCCCTGACCAACCCAACACCACAATGATTACACCTCACAAATGGCTCAGCCTAGCTCCCTCACTCACCTACCTACAACCTAATGCATCAACCCCTATCTTCCACCCTAATTCTTCAGTCACCTACAACACTATCCCCTCATCTGCCAGTGTCTCCTGAACTAGCTACCATACTACCCAGTCACTCAAGCAGCTGCAAGCCTTATCTCTCATCCATCTGTCCTGTCCCCCTTACCTACCAACTGGCCACCCTACCCCATGCCTAACACACTTACCTACTCTCCACAGCCAAAGTGCCTTTGATCTTCATACTCCAGAATACAGCAATTACTGCTGTAGAAGGTGGATGTGATTTAGCTTCCAGTGCTGATCTTGCACTGTGCTGGAAGCTCCCAGAACTTCATGCTTTTCAGGTAGCCCAAATCAGAAATTCAACTAGAAACCCAGAACTCCAAGGAAGGTAAGCAAGAAGGAATGGACAATCAAAAGGTGATTGCCAGTGTTTGGAGGATTAGTGTTGATAAAATGGACATTGGGTAAGTGGATATACGTGTTATATGAACAAACACTGGTGCTCCTGGAGTGTGAAGCTGAGGAGTTTCTTTGGTTTCTGTTCAGCCTCAAGCATTCTCTGTAACAACTAAATTATGTTAAAAATCCTTAAAGTTTTTGATACATTTCTATCCGAGTGTGAATTAAGATCAAAAATTAACCTTTGTGTTTCGATTTCACACTGTACTACCATCATTTTCTACAACAACTGGCATACAATCTCACATTTAAAGGCAATTTAAATGTATGGTCATGCAATCTTTAACTGGCATTTTTCTTATTCACATGTTAAAATATAAAAATCTGAATGTGTGATAAACAAATGGGGGTCAGAAGGTTGAAACAAAAACAGAAAAGGTTGGAGAAACTCAGCAGGCCGAACAGTGGAGAGAAAGCAGCGTTAACGTTTCAAGTCCAGTGATCCTTTTTCAGAACGGTGGTGTTTGAAGGGTTTCCAAGTTTGGATTGATATTTTCTTCCTGAGATATTTTCAGCAGCTGGTTTATGGAAACATTGGAATGAAATGAATGTTTGCAAAAACTAAAATAGTCCACTGAGATGTTGCAGCTGTACAATGATTTAGAGTATCATGAATGAGGCGGTGCCCTTCATGCTGAGTTCCTATTCCAGTAAATCATTGTTGGAAACTACAGGTAGGAACCTTGGATGAAAGAAGAACTCAGAGTAATCTTATCAGCAAGCTGCTGCAGTATTTCTTCCATTTCTCACTAGAAGTCCACAATCCATTGACAGAAAAGGGAGGGTAGATTATATCTTGCTTGCAGATTGAACGGGACTTGGGAAGGCCAGTTCTAAAAGATTTAGGATAAAAAAAACCTGTGGACATGTGAACCATCACTAAAATGAATGTAACAGAACCCATTAAGAGCAAGAGTTTAAATGTAGGGGCACATATTCAATGACACTTTTCTGTCTAGAAAAGTATCAGAATATTTCAGAAATACCAGAACAGAATGTTGCTCCTGTTAGATTTAATTATTTTGCCTTTTGTATTTTATCTTTACAATGCATTTAAACAATGATAAAAATGTGTGATTGAGTGTTAGATTATTGTGTCACTGTTGTCGTAGTAGGCAATAAAGAGAAAAACCTCAACCAATCACATACAGTATTACAGGAAGACAATGTTCCAGGTACTTTTTTCCTGATACGTTGCTTTTAAAGGATATAAAAACAGCATGTATATATCCTGTGACAAATGTTGTACTGTATGTAAGGTTAAAGAAAAAAATGTTCTAATATGTCTTAGTAAATTAAGATTTTTTTTAAATTCATTCATCTGATGTGGACATTGCTAGTATTTATTTTCCATCCTGAGCCAAGTTAGCTGAGAAGTTCAGTTATTGCAGAATCTGAGGCATTTTTATAAAAGGCAGTAGGTGCAATATATTCAAATGGAAAATGTAAATCTTGAAACATCCACACATCAGTGGTCTTCTCCATTAAATCCTCCTTTGTTAACCCATAATTCCTTGAAACCACAATGCAGATTTTGACTCATGCCACCCATCAAGAACTGAACAAGGCTCTGTTAAAATAGACTTAATGTTGCATTTCCATCTGCCTTTTGTTAGACAGCATAACATAAATCTGACTAATCAGCGGCCTCCTTAAATGTACGCGAATTCTGTTTTGATGATGTCACCTGAACCTCAAAGTTACTTTTACAAAGCAACCGTAGCAAATTACTTCGGTGTAAGTGACTAGCTGTAGCTCTGCATGGCTTAGTTGTCTCCTTCCATCTATTTCAGTCAGAGAGCAGGTTCGTGGGACGCACGTGAGACTCGGGAGTTAAAAACGGGAGAGGTTCAAGTGTCCATTAAGAGCAGAACAGTAATTAGAGACAGATTATGGCCCCTTAAAGATCAACGTGGCTGTGAATGTGTAAAACCCCAGGAGATGGGCGAGATACTAAATGAATATTTCGCTTCAGTATTTACTGTGGAGAAGGACATGAAAGCTGGCTTGAAGTTCGTATTACAGACGAGGATGGGCTGAAGGTCTTAAAATGCATAAAAGTAGATAAATCCCTGTGACCTGATTGGTTGCTTCCCAGAATGTTGTGGAAAGCTAAAAAAGAGATTGTTGGGCCTCTTGCTGAGATATTTGTACCATCGACAGCCACAGGTGAGGTGCTGGAAGACTGGAGGTTAGCTAATGTAATACCATTATTTAAGAAAGTCTGTGAGGAAAAGCCAGGGAACTATAGACCAGTGAGCCTTATGTCAGTGATGAGTAAGTTGTTGGAGGGAATTCTAAGGGACAGGATTTACATGCATTCGGAAAGATGTGCATGGGAAATTATGTCTCACTAACTTGACTTGAGTTTTTTGAAGAGGCGCCAAAGAAAATTGATGAAGGTAGAGCAGGAAACATTGTCTATATGGATTTCAGCAAAGCGTTCGACAAGGTTCCACATGGTAGACCAATCAGTAAGGTTAGATCACTTGGGATCCCGAGAGAGCTAGCAAACTGGATACAAAATTTGCTTGAAGGTAGGAGACCAAGGGCGGTGATAGAGGGTTGCTTTTCAGACTGGAAGCCTGTGGCCAGCTATGTGCCACAAGGATTGGTGCTACATCCACTGCTTTTCATCACTAATATAAATGATTTGCATGTGAATATAGGAGGTATGGTTAGGAAGTTTGCAGATGACACCAAAATAGGCAGTGTAATGGACAGTGAAGAAGATTATCTCAGAGTACAACAGGACCTCAATCATGTGGACCAATGGGCCAAGAATCGGCAGATGGAGTTTAAATTAGATAAATGTGAGATGTTGCATTTTGATAAGGTAAAGCAGGGCAGGACTTATACACTTAATGGTAGGGTCCTTTGCCAAACAAAGAGACACAAGGGTGCAGTACATAGCTCCTTGAAAGTGGAGTCGCAGCTAGACATGGTGGTGAAGAAGGTGTTCGGTATGCTTGCCTTCATTAGTCACAACATTGAGTTTAGGAGTCGGAATGTCATGTTGCAGTTGTACAGTACATTGGTGAGGCTAATTTTAGAATACTGCAACAGTTCTGGGTGCCCTTCTATAGAAAGAATGTTATTAAACTTGAGAGGGTGCAGAAAAGATTTACAAGGATATTGCCAGGACTAGAGGGTTTAAGTTATAGGAAGAGGCTGAATAGGCTGGGGCTTTCTTCCCTGGAGCATCAGAGGCTGAGGGGTAACCTTATAGAGGTTTTATAAAATTATGAGGGGCATGGATAGGGTGAATAGCCAAGGTATTTTTCCTAGGGTGGGGGAGGTCAAAACTGGAGGGCATAGGTTTAAGGTGAGAGGGGAAAGATTTAAAAAGGAGCTGAGGGGTAACTTTTTCATGCAGAGCGTGGTGCATTTATGGAACGAGATGCTTGAGAAAGTGGTGGAGGAGAGTACAATTAAAACATTTAAAAAGGCATCTGGAAGAGTATATGAATAGGAAGGGTTTAGAGAGATATGGGCCAAATGCTAGCAAATGGGACTAAATCAGAACTTTTTCCCCAGCCTTGACATTCTGGAAACTGCTAAATGTGCAGCATGTTTCCATTCTGATCAAACATGCACACACTCTATCCTTCTGAATAGTTCTGTCTTTCTATCTCCATGTGATATGCTAACAACAGCCGTTTATTTTCTCTTCTACCCTTGTTTCAAATATACTGAACTGTTCACATCAAGGTCTATTTCAAAGCTGCAAACTTTCATTAAAAATACACATATCAACAAACTTGAGAACCCAGACCTCCAACACCATTCACAGAACAAACTTAAAATTAAACAAAATATACAGACTTCCCTCTTTAATACACACAATATCAAAATAAAGATCAAAATTAAATCATCATTTCTCCATCTTAGAACCCAAGTTCCCAAACAATAATATATATAATCCTTCATCACCATTCTTGACACAGCAGTCACTTAATCGGTCGTCCATTGACATCTTAAATGTTATTCCCTCAACCATTGGTGCACAGTGGCAGCAATGTATACACATTCTACGTACATTCTGCACTGCAGCAACTAATCAAGATTCCTTCAAAAGCACATTTGAAACCCACAATCTCTACCATCTAGAAGGATAAGGGAAGGAGATGCATGAGTGTATCATCACCACTAATTTTCTCTCAAGCTACACACAATGCTGATTTGGAACTACAGTTTTGATCCTGCAGTATCATGTAATCAAAGCCCAGATCTATCTTCCTGACAGCAGTGTGGGTATACCTACTGTGATGGATTGCAGCAACTCAAGAAGGCATCCCACCGCTACTTTCTCCAAGCAGTTAGGCACGCCCACACCCCATGAGAACATTATTAAAAATGACATAAATAATAACCTCGTAGCCATGTACTAAACAGGAAATAATATCAAGCTGTTCACAGGGTTTTGATTTAATGCAGGCTATAAAGAATTCTCCTGTGTCCCTCACATAAAAATTTTGCTACGTGACAATCTTAGATATCAGACAGAAGCATTAGGAACTTATGTGACTTATGTACCATATAAATGGTTCTCCACATTATCTACTATAACACTTCACCAATAATTTACTGCCAAGATGTTTAATAACTAATAAGAATGGTTGTCTCCTTTAAAGAAACAAAATAACAAATGATTTACATTGATAGGCTTTCAGGCAGATAAAATATCTGCAAATATCAGTTTCATTATCATCTTTATGGAACCAGAATGGAATATTCCTTTAATTAGAATCAGGTAACTAATTAACTTGAAACCTATTAACATAACTATGCATTTAAAAGTATTATAGACCAGGCCTGACCCCCTCAAAATATTTTAAGAAAGTAGCCTAGACCCTAACTTTTTCTTATTTTAATTGCTGATATGAAATGGATGTTCCAGGTGTGATGCAACTGATCAAACCATTTGGCTTTACGTAAAGCAAAATTTATTTAAACACTACAATTGAAACACGAACAAAAAAAAGTGGAATTTAGAATAACTTAACTATTGGAAAATTTAGCCGAATACTCAATACAGAAACTTTAATTAACCGTTCCAATAATGGTAACATCGCATAAACACACCTCTTGGCAAAAGGTAAATTCAAACACCGATTCTTGCAGGCAGGAGGGAACAACGTCCAGAGACAGATTTCAGAGAAAGTTAGCTAGGAGTCCTGTCCTGAAACTTGCAACTCTTGTGGACTCAAACAGCTTGTGACTGCTACAGCTAAAAACAAACTAGATAAAAACTGAATGGCGAGAACTGGCCCCTCCCCTTCCATTGTTAAACTGTTCAACTTCGTAGAGTCTTCAGGACGTCTGCCTTTATAACCTCTTTTCAGGAAAAAAACACTTCTTAAAGTGACAGCATCGTCACAAAAGTAATTATCAAAGCTTTTCTGATTAGGTAGAAATGTAATGTTACATCATTTTAAAAAAGACATGATTCCAATTAGTTATGAGCTCTTCACTGAATATTTAATGAATAGACATCTTAAAAACAAATTTCTAAATTAGAAACAGATTTAGTTTTCTTTCTCTTCATCCTGCTCCCCTCACCAACCTTCGCAACAAAAGATGTTGTCTTTGTGTACGGCTTATAGAAAAATTGTGAATTAATTCTTTAGCAACAGATTTAAAGCTTTGTTGAAGCACACAGAAGAAATCTCCATAAGAGCTCACAATGAAAAAAATAATGGGCACAAATGTACATCTTACCACCAAAATATATCCTGAAGCACAGCAATAGGGAAATGGCAGCATAGTGGTAATATCACTGACTGGTAATCCAGAACTGACAATATCTGGGGATGCAGCTTCGAATCCAGATGGTGAAATTTGAATTCAATAACAATCTGGAATTAAATGTGGCCTAATCATGATTATGTAACCATTTATTATTGCTCTAAAAATCTTTTTCGTTCACTAATGGCCTTTACGGAGGAAATTTGTTGACATATCTGGTCTGGTCCTCATGTGATTCTGGATTCATACAATGTGCTTGTCTCTTCACTGCCCTCTGAAATGGCCCAGCAAGCCATTCCATTCAAAAGCAATTGGGATTGGTCAACACATGCTGGTCTCACCAATGGTCCCCTCCCTCCCTTCCTACTTTCCCCTCTTTTTTGCTGTCAATGCACTGACCTGATTGGTTTTGCATGTAAACTGATAATCGACTCTTCTTCAGAACTGGACCCAAAATGCTAAATTGACGTTTCGGGTCAGGACCCTTCTTCGGAAATTTGAAGAAGAGTCCTGACCTGAAACGTCAACTTTCCTGCTCCTCTGATGTTGCCTGGTCTGCTGTGCTCCTCCAGCTCCTCACTGTGTTATCTCTGACTACAGCATTGGCAGTTCTTATTATCTCTGAAATGTTAAGTTGGCTTTCTCTCCACAGATGCTGTGGACTTGCTCAGTTTCTCCTGAAATTCTGTTTTTGTTTCAGATTTCCAGCATCTGCAGTTCTTTATTTTGTTTTTGTGTAAAACAATGTTTATTTTCACAGATGCAGTAGCTGATAATTAAGGTATAACTTAATTTAATTAAAATTAACTCCAGACTGTATGACTTCTCCAATGGCAGACCTTTCAGCATTATTGTGGTAAACGAGGCCAAAATGTTTCAGCTAAACTATTCATTTGGTAACTTGAATCTTTAGACTTGAAAATATATTGATCACTTGCAATTGATCTAAAATTGGAGTGTTATAATTGATCTCCGTGTCCCGTGGGGATAGGAAAATATGGCCAGTGCTCCAAATCTCTTTCTGAGGGCTCTGGCTAGATTTACATATTGTGCAATTTCAGTGCAGGTAGAACTGGACACAGCTAAAATGTTCATTTGACCATTATGGTAGAATTTAGGGGAGGTGACGGCACAGTAGTTTTATCGCTAGACTATTAATACAGGCATCCAGTTAATGCTCTGAGGACCTGGGCTTCAAATTCCACCATGGCAGATGGTGGAATTTGAATTCAATAAAAATCTGGAATTAAGAGCGTAATGATGTCCATGAAACTATTGCCGATTGATTCACAAATGTCCTTTAGGGATGGAAACTGCCATCCTTACTGGGTCTGGCATACATGTGAGTCAGACCCACAGCAATGTGACTGACTCTTGACTGCCGTCTGGGCAATTAGGTGGCTTTGCCAACAATGCCTACATCTAGTAAATGAACTTGAAAAAAAGTTGTTGATGTTCACTGTTGAAGCTCAAACATAAACAATGACACCTGATAAAAATATTGGATGACCCCATCACATGTGAAACTGCTGGCTAGCAACGGTGTCATTGTCTTTACCAAAATAAAGAAACTTTAAGAAAAGAAAGAGGTCTTTGTTTCCTCATTTCCCACCTAAAGGAGTCTGGAAAGGGCTAACCAAAGAACAATTCCAAAAAATATGGAGCATAAAATAATTCTAAATGCACTGTGCACTTAGATGGAGTACAATGGCAAATTGACATTAAGCTGAAACCAGAAGCACCAATATATTTCCCAGTGGACATATCTTACATTCATTCGGAGAAGTTGTATTCCAGCCAGCCTCACTGCAAGCATCACTCTCCGCTTTTGTTTTAGTGTCTACAGATACCTCTGACAATGACTCTGTCACAACACCTTCTGTGCTGATAACCTCCAGGACACCGAATTCATTCAATCGGAACTGAAAAAATAAACAAATACACTATTTAATGCTCATCCAACAAAACAACAGAGACACTTAAAAGCTGCAAAAATTGAATTAGTTCAACAATATAATGATGCAATATTTTGTTCCATTTAATTCCCTTTGATATGAAAGGAAAATCAAAGTAGTTTCCAAAATTATATTTTATTTAGGCTTCAAAAATTTATTGAATAGAATAAATTTAGATTATTGATTTAATTCCAATTGAAGAAGCAGAGAAAAATATCACACAATTAATGCACACATATTGGTTTGATGTAACAAGGCGTGGAGCTGGATGAACACAGCTGGCCAGGCAGCATCAGAGGAACAGGAAAGTTGACGTTTCGTGTCTGGACCCTTCTTCTACTATCTCTTGGTTTGATGTAGCTGATTTTTACTATCTTTGAAAGAGCTGCACAATTAGTCTCAATCCTCTATTGTTTCTCCATAACCCCACACCTTTTCCTTCCTAAGTATATACCCAATTCCCTTTTGAAAGTTACTGTTGAATCTCCTACCGCCCTTTCAAGCGGTGCATTCCAGATTATAACAATTCACTGTGTAAAAGAACGTGCTTGCTCCCCCTCGCTCTCTGTGCTTGTTAGTTACTGACCCTCTGCTGGTGGAAACAGTTTAGGTCAATAAATGCATCAGAACTTATTGGGAATCATTTTGTACAGTTTCAGCGGCACTGTGATTCATAATGTAATTAACAAGATATAAAATAATACGGACCAGTTTTGTTTTTGCAACCAACTCCATATAGAGAGCATGGATAGAGCTGGAGTGTTTTCTGACAATGTTGTATGGTATATTCTCTGTAAGGTAAATGTGACCAAGCTATTCTTATTTGCCTATTAAATACACTAATCTTCAAAAGTGGCTGAGAAAAACCTTGATAATACATTTTGGGGCTAATTCTCATAAACATGTTGCATTGGACAGCACTTATTCTCCAGGTACAAAGCATAGAAAAAAGAAAAATGCTAAGTTTTTGCTGTGTTTACAATATTTAGGACTTTACAGGGCCCAGAGATATACCAATAGGCATTTGCCTTCAATACATCTTTATCTGGTGTCTTAATGCAAAAAAGGCAGGAAGGGAGATTTCTGGGCTCCTACATCACCCTCCTGGCATTACAGATCCAACGCAAAGGTGTTACAAGAAACTGGTAACAGAAATGTCAGCAGAGCTCCCCCTCAAACTAAAGGGTTTGAGAAGGCTCAATAAAAAGAGGGAAAAGGGTTAAAGTACCAGTTAAAATTGTCTTCCAGACTTTGGGTCTTGGCTGCTCTGTGCAACAGAATTTGATAAGGACCTATCTAAAACAACACTTTGCACTTAGTCCACTTTATTGCTTCTTCAGGTCATCTCCTGCATTAGAAATTCTCCAGTTTCATGCAGAACCAATATGGTTTTGTCAAAAAGAAATCATGTCTTCCTAGTTTATTGGGGTCCTTTGAGGAAATAACTTGTTCTATAGATAAAGAGGAATCAGTGGATGTATCATATTTAGATTTCCAAAAGGCATTTAACAAGGCACACTAGCAAAGTTTATAACAGAAAATAAAAGCTCGTGTGGGGGAGTAATATATTGGCATTGATAGTAGATTAGCTTGCCAACAGAAAGGAAAGAGTAGGAACAAGAAGGTCTTTTTCAGGCTGGTAGGATGTCACGAATGCTGTACCACAGGGGTTGATACTGAGGCCCCAACTCTTTACAATTTATATAAATGAAGGGACTGAAGGTATGGGAGCTAAATTGGCTAATGACAAAAGATAGGTAGGAAAGTGAGTTGTGACGAGCGTAAGAACTAGGAGCTGGAGTAGGCAATTCCGACCATCAAGGCTGTTCCACCATTTAATACGGTCATGTCTGACCTCATCTCATCCTCAACTCCATTTTCCTGCCTGCTCCCCATAATCCTTCAACCCATTACTAATTAAAATCCATCTATTTCCTTCCTACATTTACTCAATGTCCCAGCATCCACCACAATCTGGGCTAGTGAATTCCACAGATTCACGACACTTTGAGAGAGGTAATTTCTCCTCATCTCTGTTTTAAATCTGCTACCCCTTATTCTAAAACTATGACCCCTTGTTCTAGATTGCCCCACACGAGGAAACATTCTTTCTATGTTGACTTTGTCCATCCCTTTAGCATTTTATATACATCAATTGGATTGCCTCTCATTCTTCTAAACTCCAGAGAGTACAGACCTGAATTACACAATCTCTCTTCTTCAGAACAGGACATAAGGAGCCTAGAAAGGCATATAGATAGGTTAAGTAAGTGGACAAAGATCTGGCAAATGGAGTATAATAGGGGGAAGTGTGAAATTGTACATTTTGAAAAATTATATTTTAAAAGTATATTATCTAAATTATGAGGGTTGCAAGTTGCAGAGAGATCTGAGTGTCCTATTGCATAAATCACAGAAAGTTAGCGTGCAGATCAAGAAAGTACTCAGCAAAGCCAGTAGAATGTTATGTTCTATTATGAGGGGAATTGAATGGAAGAATAAGGTGGTTATGCTTTAGTTACCTGGGAAAAACCATATCTGAAGTACTGTGCACCATATTGGTTACCATATGTACGGGAGAATTTTAATGTGTTGGAGGCAGTTCAGAGAAGGTTTATTAGACCAACACCTGGAATAAGCAGATTGCTTTGTGAGGGAAGGCTAGACAAGCTAAGCCTGTATCCTCTGGAGCTTAGAAAAGTCAGAGATGACTTAATTGAAGCATATAAAATCCTGAAAGGATGTTGAAATTATGCTTCCTGTTGTGGGAGAATCTAGAATTAGGAGTCATAGTTTAAAAAGGAAACACTGATTTAAAACAGAGATGAAGTAATTTTTTTTCCATCAGAAAGTTGCGAGCCTTTGGAATTTTCTTCCTCAAAAGGCAGTGGAAGCAAAATTTTTAAATAGTTTTAAGATAGGGGTAGATAGATTCTTGATTACTAAGGAGATGAAAGCCTATTGGAGATATGTGCCAATATAGTTACGAGGTTAGTATCAATCAGCCATGATCTTTTTGAATGGAGGAGCAGGTTCTTCTTGTTCCTTGTTTGAATGTTCAGAAACAACCATCCAGTGATG
Organism: Rhincodon typus; assembly: GCF_021869965.1. Lineage (NCBI taxonomy): Eukaryota > Metazoa > Chordata > Chondrichthyes > Orectolobiformes > Rhincodontidae > Rhincodon > Rhincodon typus. The sequence continues at coordinate 20,800,812 of NC_063350.1, read as the reverse complement.
TTTTTTTCAAGTGCAAATGCAACTAACTAACCAATCTACTGACATCAGCACATCATTATCCCTAACATTTCTTGAGATTTCAATCCACAGCTGAGTAAAGTTGTCCACAATGCTCCAGGATGCAGAAGCAGTTTGGAAGACCTAGTTAAAACTGAATCTTTACAGGGCCAGCAACTTAGGAATGTAGGAACAGGACTATATTGCCATTAAATGAGATCATGGCTAATCCTTGGTGTAACTCATTACATTTGCCTTTGCTTATTAATATCTTTAATTAACAAAAAAACTATCAATTTCAGATTTACATTTAACAATTGATCTAGTATCAACTACCATTTGAGGCAGACAGTTCTAAATGTCTTCCACTTTCTGATATTGAAGTGTTCCTTAATTTCATACCTAAGAGGTTAGGCTGTACCTTCTCAATTATGTCCCCTCATCCTTGATTTCCTAAACAGTGGAAATAGTTTCCATTTGTCCTACTGAATCCCTTTAATTTTTTGGAAGCTTGATCAAGTCACTACTTAACCTTTTAAATTTCAGTGGATTCCTGTTTGCTTAATTACTGTTTATAATTAAATCCTTAGAGTCTAGATTCATCATTCTGGTGAATTGGAGGAATCCATATTTGGGTAGCTCGAAATATTGCAAAAATATTGGGTAAGCAAAGTAAACACAGATTTTGCTACATATTCAGATCAACATTCTATCTAATGCAAGTCCTAATTTGTGAACTCATTAACCAAATTTGATCAAGTTTATTGATGACCATACAGTTGTACAGCCTTCAGCCGCTCATATGCAGGCCCACATACCAACAAAACAACAAGCAAAACTGGGAGAGATATTACCTAGCAACAACATCTTTATGTGAGACACTGTCTCAAAAAAGGTCAAGAAAAAACATCAGATGGTTACCAGGAGAAAGGGAAAGTGTACTGTAACACAACATACCTCTACTTGCTTGATGGATTGTATCTATTATTTAGTATATTTTGTAAAAGGAGAAAAGAATGAATATTTCATAATGTAGAGTTCAATCAGGAAAGCTCACCTTCAAATTGCTCCCAGGTAAGGTAGCAATACCATCTTTCCATTCCAAAACACTGACCATGTCACATTTGTGTGCTGCAGTAATCAGTGGACTAATTGCTGCAGTCACTGGCACAGTGCTGTCGGACTGTTCCCCTTCGATTGGCAAAGAAGCACCTTGGTTTTCTCTGGAGAAATTCTGTGGTTTTCGATTATTCTCAGCTGGACTGACTGAATTTATATTTGGAAGAAAGTGAAGACAAACAAAACCTGACAATACATTTAATCAGTCTACAACAAGTGTACATTCCTTGAGACCCTCAAACTTATAAATGAAGCTGTGATAACTTTGACTGTTGTTATATTTATAGTGGGTAACATTAAATAATGCTTTTTTCATGACATAATCACTATTGTAATGTTGTTTAAAAGCAAACTAGAAAAATTCCAATTGGTAAAACAATACAATTTTAGCCATGATATCTGGTAGCCGAAAGAATATTTGGTTTGGGTAATCAGTTTGCTTTGATCCAGATCTATTCAAATCATACTGAAAATGGAACTAGAACTGCAACGTTAAGTATTTCTTAATGCAGGAACTCAATCAGAATCTTCCTTACACCTTGTAATCTATTTTTCTTCATTTATTCAGCTGAGAATTTCTCCCAGTCACACAATGGATTCTGCCTGTACCAATGGGGAGATAATTTATCCACAAAGCTACTCAGACTCCATTTCCTATGTACATTACGATTTGAAGTCAACTGTTTCTTACCAAAATTCTCATAAATTAAATAACCTACCTTTGTCTATTATAAACCAATCAAAGGTAATTTGAGATAACACAGTGTGGAGCTGGATGAACACAGCAGGCCAGGCAGCATCAGAGGAGCAGGAAAGCTGATGTTTTGGGTCGGGACCCTTCTTCAGAAAATCCTGACCTGAAACGTCAGACTCCAACATCTGCAGTTCTTACTATCTCTAAAGATAATTTGATTGTTCTCCCAACGACATTTATATGATGTTCTTAATTTTAAAAAAGTATGGAAGTTACAGAACTACAATACCAACTTCAGGCAATGTATCATTTTGTGTATCAGTAAAATTTGTCTTCACATGCAAAACATAGAAGTGAACTTGACTGCAACATATATAAACATTTATCCACTGACAAATTATGTGATATGACTCGAATTTTAAGTTTGTTTGTCCATACTTGAATATTTTTATTCTTAGTTCTTTAACAGCTTGTCCAAATATGTTAGATGAGTTCAACTTAAGGCAGTTAATCAATTATTGCCTAATGAAATTCATCTTTTAAACATATTTTCACAAATGTTCTTTGTTTTCTAACAGTGCAATACCTGGAATAATGAAGGCTTTAGTTGACAGGCGATCATTTTGAGTAGGGCTGTTGCTGCTCACTACCTGTAGGCTGACATCCCTGGGTGCAGTCACACTACTAGGCAACAGGACCTCCAATCCCACTCTGCTATTCATTACAAAAGTGGCTCAGCAGTTGATTGCAACTGGGTCTGGAGTGAAGTCAGCAAAATTGAAAAGTCAGTCATGTTCACAAAGTCACAAATTAGGAATTAGTTGGTACTTCATCTAATGCTTGCTCAGAATATTTGGTTTGTTCAGAACTTTACAAGTCATCATATCAGAAAATTTCAAGAGCTCCCAATTATGTCATACGTTGTGACATCTGTTCAGTTTTATAGTACATCTTTCTGGACAATCAAAATTAGCAAAACATAGCAGTTCAAAAATGGGTTCAATTACCACTTGAAAGTGCTGGGAACAGCCGACAAGCTGGCTGCATGTCGAGAGAGAAACAAAGTCATGATTGTGATCAGGGTCAGTGCCTAAAATGTTGAGCTGAATCTTATCAGCTGTCAGAGGCCTGCTTTGACAGCAGATGGTCAGCGAATTTTGGGAAAGACACACGGGCAGCTGATGTAAGGCACTCCACCTTCAGCCGATCTTATCGCAGACAAATGAACAATGGCAGCAGCAAATAGCCAATTAGTTCAATTTTCTAACCAACTGTTGCCAAATTGAAGGCACCGCTGAGTTCAGGTAGAAGATCCATCCCATGATCCTGGCAAAGTATGGCGTATTCCTTGAAGTGACCTCCTGGCAACATGCTTGGGAACCAGCAAAACCTCCTATGTTTAAACACCTGGAACTGGACCCCCAGCACTCAATCAGCTTCTGCCACTAGGCAACAGTATGGCCACTGCAGTGAGAATCTGACAGCTGTGCCTGAGAAAAATTTTAAAAGCTTGCAATTCCTCAAAGGGCTCCTCACCTCCCATGGAGCTGCTGGCTGAACAGTGCTGCATGCCATTCTGTGCGTCCAGCTAAGGAACTGCTGCTGCCATCCCTAAGTCGATGGTGCTCTCAGGTACAGCCTCCTAATTCGCTACCACCATAATACCATGCAGGAGATTATTCGTGGATTAATGGTCCCAAGATCTGAAAATCCTTAAAAGTTTCAAGATTCTGCCTGCTTACTCCTGTTAGAAAATATAAATATGCTAATTGTATGAATGCGTGTATATGGAAGTGCTCTTCTGCCAAAATGGTAGCCCCGTTCAACTCTCACTCCAGGACTTTGGAGACCTGGGTTTGAATCCCGCCATGGTAGATGGTGGAAATTAAATTCAATAAAAATCTGGAATTAACAGTCTAATGATGACTATGAAGCTATTGTTGATTGCCAGGAAAAAAAAATCTTGTTCACTGATGTCCTTTATGGACGGAAACTACTGTCCTTACCAGGAGGTCTGCCCTACATGTGACTCCAGAAATATGTTTGACCCTTAACTGCCCTCTGGGCAATTAGGGATGGGCAATAAATGATGGCCAAGCCAGTGTTTCCTCCATCCTGTGAATGATTTTTTTAAAAAAATTCCTTTCTTTCCACCAGTCAAGTGAAACTGTGATTTACTTCTTCTGAGTTATTATACTATTCCTTCCTCACCATAGAAATCAAATGCAAATTGAGTGATCAGTTTCCTGAACGGTTTAGACAACAATCATGACACTGAGCTTCTGATTGCTTGCCAATTTAATTTTCCATTCCTTTCTCATTCCCTAACCTTGCACTTCTACATGGTTTGAGTCAGTCATGGCTCGGAGATTAATAGTCTGGGATCAAGTTTCACCAAACAGTCATGAGCACAAAATTCTAGCTGACACTCAGTGCAGTATTGAGAGAGTGCTGCTTTGTTGGAGGTACTATCTTTTGGATAAGACATTAAACCAAAGTCTTGCTTATACTCTCTGATGTATGCAAAAGATTTCTTGGCATCATTTTGAAAAAGAGCAGGGAAATTATCCTCAGTGTTCTGGTGAATATTTATTTCTGTCAACATCACTGGAACTAATTACCCGCTCACTATTATACTGTTATTTTTGGGAGCTTGCTGTATACAGATTAGCTGTTATGCTTCATATTTTGCAACTGAAGATTGATTAATTGGCTTAAAGTGCATTGGGATACCATGAGGTCATGAAAAGCACCATATAAATGAAAAGATTTATTTGTGTGTCTCTTTATGTTTCTTTTCACCAACAATACACAATGTAAACTTGAGGAACAGCACCTCATCTTTCTACTATATAAATAGCAGCCTTCTGACTACCTCACAATGAGTTTAACAATTTTAACAACTACTTCAAGTTTCTCCGAGACAGCAGGTGTGATAATGGAGGATGCCTGCCTCAGCACCACTGCCGTTGGAAGAACTGTGGACTAGTATTTGTAGTGGAAGGATGTATAGATGAATTTCCAGCAGGATTCACTCCTGACATTTATCCCTGCTTTTTCTTTCCACCTGGGCTATAAACTCCTTCTTATGCCAGATTTACCACGTATCCCTCCTCCTCTCTTATCCTTTACCCATTAACACTGATCTTTTATATGTTCAACAGTCTCACTCTCAGCTTATTTTACCTTGTCATTTCCATCAATTTTGCCATTTAATCACTCCATTCACTCTCCCTTTGCCTCCTTTCTTGGTCACCTGGAATATCACTCCCCCAACAACTAGCAAATTACATTATAGAGAACTAGTAACAAAAAGTCCCAAAGTATTCCACAGGATTAAAGTATAGTGCCAAGTCACGTTGGATCAGATGACCAATAGAGAGGACAAAAGGAGTCATTTTAAGGAGTTAACAAGAGCAGGGTAGAGAGATGAAGAGAGATGGGGTGGCATGGTGGTTAGCACTGCTGCCTCACAGCGCCAGGGACCCCAGTTCAATTTCAGGCTCGGGTGACTGTCTGTGTGGAGTTTGCACATTCTCCCCGTGGGTTTCCTTCGGGTGCTCCGGTTTCCTATCACAGTCCAAAGATGTGCAGGTTAGGTGGATTGGCCATGCTAAAATTGCCCGTAGTGTTCAGGGAGGTGTAGATTCGGTGGGTTATAGGGGGATGGCCCTGGGCGGGATGCTCCGAGGTTCAGTGTGGACTTGTTGGGCTGAAGGGCCTGTTTCCACACTGTAGGGATTCTATGAAGTAGGGAGAGTATTCTGCAGCTTGTGGCCTCACAACTGAATGCACAACCTCCTAAGGTGCAGTAATTAAAATTGTATTAAAACTCTGGATTATTAGGCCAGAATTAGAAGAGCACAGATACTTCAGAATTTTATTGGGCTGGTGGAAATTAAGGAACTAGGGAGACATGAGGTCATAGAGGAATTTGAAAGTAAAGAATCAAGCCTTGCTTGATCAGGAACCAACACGATTCATAAGGAATTGGAGGGTTTTGCAAGATAAAGAGTTTGTATAACATTAAGTTTACAAAGGGTAGAATGTGGGATACCAGCCAGGACTGCATTGAAACACTCAAGTCTAGAGGTAACAAAGACATGAATGAGGATTTTAGTAGCAAAGCAGTTGATGCAGGGACAAAGTTGGGTGATATTACAAAAGGTGGAAGCTCTTAATTACGCCAGAAGCGTTAAGTCATCAGCTAATTTAAAAGATTTCCAACATCTTCCGGTTGCAATGAAAGACGGTCAACCTTAAATAGTAATGCTGTTTTTACCTCCACAGATACTGACTGAACTGTTGACGATTTCCAGTTCTTCAAAAAAAGTCAGATTTCCGTTGTTGACAAGTCATGTTTTACTTCTCCCTCCTTTTCTATCTCACAAAATGGTATAACTATTTGCCCAAAAAGTAAATGTTTATCAATAACACTGCCCCATTTCATCATTTTATCACAGTTTTGTCTAGCTATCATGTCCATTTCTGTGAAGTAAACAAATCTTTGTTTTCCACTTTGCCGATTAATTCATAATCAATTACTACGAGATTTAATTGGCCACAAGGGAAATTTCAGAATTGCAATTGAGGACTATGAAGACTTATAAATGTGTTCTATTAAAATACAGCAATTTTAAAAAGTATTACAATAATTCAAGAAATTTAGTTAACCTTATTTGCTTAATCTGGTATATGTCGGTGTTGAAGCCACACTACATTGCTCTATCGAATGAGGTGATGTTCAACGTGCACTAAATCTCTTTCCCTTTCGTTGTATAAATAATGCACGGGGCATGAATTAAGTTTAAAATATATTGCTTGTCATTATCAATGTGCACTTTATTTCCAGCGTACAATAAATAAATATTGCTGGACAAATCAAATATTTCTTCACCGGATTTCTGAAAATGAAGGCTAATTATTATTACTTTTAAAAAAGCATATTTCACACCCTGCCTGAAATGATCCGAAAAGACGGCTGAAAAAAATATTCCAGTTAAAGCAAACACTAAACATGTCATTAAATCACTGCAGTTTAAATGGCTTCAATCTTGCCATTCCTGTAAATGTGATCATGATAAATCAATTAACAGAATAAATCATGATATTCAGATTTACCTGAGCGGGGAATGTCACGACCATTCATTAGGAATTATCATTCATTTTTATTGACTAATAAAACCATGCACTAGGTTTTATTTCTTACCAAAATGGCGGAGCTGACAGCGAGCCAGAGAACAGAAGCCACAGTAAAATTCAGTGGGATACACTTAGATACATATGAACACCCTGAATTGAGATACAAGGGGTGGATCCACCGCCACTGAGCCCCCGTTTGTCTTTCCCTAATGTACGCCTTTAATTCTAGGCAGAGATACAGTTAACTAGAGAGTTGCAATGAAAAAGGTATCAAATTCGCAAATTGCTACTGCACACACTGCGCGGCACTTCTGAAGTCCCATTGATTTCCTGACTCCCTCATGTAAATATACATGATATTTAGTTAAAAACTGACACCCGCAGTAAAACCATAATGCAACTGTGAGGCAATGAATTAATTTGGCAGGAATATACAGAAATAGATGTTAAATAAAGGGTGACGCTATTTGCCCACTTGGGATCTTGTCTTTTTTGCCCCACTGAAGTCCTTTACGATATTTTACTAATAGTGAAATAATTGGTTTTCTTACCAATACAATACTCACTAGCGTCTTAGCTGCGGGCTGAGAGATGAAATTGCGCATGTGCAATGCTCTCAGTACCTGTTACCCTCTTTCTGCAGATTCTCCAGTTTTTTGCATAATTTCTGGAACACTTAAGGGTTTCATTTTCATTTCCCAACAGGGTTTTTTTTTAATTGTTTGTTTCCTTTTAATACTTTTTTGATACTTCAGTCTATTTCTTAGAAGTATTAGAATTTTTCCAGTTCTCCCCCCTCCCCCCACCCATGCAGCACGGGCAGGAAATGTGGGAGTATAGGGCAAAATTTTTTTAAATTCAGAATCTCGATGTCAAGAAAAATAATTTTGATTTTCTGCTTAAGGTTCAAATTGCGAGTTTCAAATTTCACTAGTAGCTAGTAACTCCCTTATTTCCATGCACTTGCATCACATTCATGGTCTATTTCATCTCAATTCCACAGCTTCCCATTTTTCTCTCTATCCCCAAGGAACTAGGCAGCACAAATCCTGACGTGAAAGTCAGAAAAATGATCTAGCAGCAGTAAGTCACAGCTTGCTTTTCTCTGAGCCTTCATCAAACTCTGCTTTCACCACAATGTCCCTAAATACTCCAATGGATGCCATTCTCTTCCCTTCATCCAAGCCAGTCAAGCATCAGCATGCCACCAACCTCTGCATACTATGATGCTTGTATGCTCTTAGATCAACTTCTGACCTTCAAGACTTCATTCAGGAGCTCAGACACATATGACTTAAATGCTTCTCCCTGTTCACTCAGGTGATACTGCTGCAGTCAGTCAAGGAACATGTCTAAATCTAGTGCAGTGTTAGGTTAGTCCTGCAGGTCAGGAGCAACTAGTTCATCAGTCCCTTAATTCCTGTAAGCCAATGTCTTCTATAGTTAAACAAAAGGGGGGACTGAGTATGATGACAGTGAACGACAGAGCAATTAGCAGCAGTGTAGGCGCAAAAGAGATAATGGGGTGTCGCCAGTGAATGGTTGGGAAGCATGGAGAGCTGGAATAGCAAATAGTGAGAGAGCCATTGATTGGCTATGCAATAATGGACACCGTAGTCCCTGAGATTTGGCGAGATGTGTGCAGTGGCACAGTTATAGCAAATGGTAGCCCTGTGAGCATGAGGTAGTATAGAGAAGATGGTAGCAATTACTCTCATGGAGCACAGATCATTAACGTTTGTCCTGCAATGCTGTGCATTGTTTCACTCGGGATATTACACCGACCACTGGCTGCTACTTCAGTTCAGGCTGGCTGACTCTGGTGATGTAGGCTCCTTTAGAGCCAAGAACAAAAACTGCCTCCCTTTCCACCACTTCACCTCCAGATCCTCAACGGTGAACTAAGGAAGAGCAAACTTCTCAATCTGGACCACTTCCTCTGAGATTACAGTACAGGACCACAGTGTCATGATATACAACATCTGAAGTCTGGGTAGTAATGAGCAATTTCACTTCTCCTGTCACAAGATTCCACGAGATGGCCACTGAAGAAGCCACTTACATAACACAGAAAAATACATGAGAAAAGTCATCATCCTTTATTACAGGCTGAGTACCATGAATCACATTCTAAAAAAAAAAGCTAAAAATCTGAGAAACTTCAGTCCTTTGTTTTTTTAAAACCTTCAGCATCCACAACATGATTACAGTCCTTGCCTACAATTTTCTAACATGTGCAGGACACAGGGTTGACTTGTATTTTTCTGCCAAAGTGAACACCCTACCCAGATGCTAAACAACCAAATGCAATGAGAAGCCTCTGTAGGTTTTGCAGCCTGCTTGAAGCTGCAAGCATTCTTAGGAGTAAAAGATCTTAGCAATTTTAAATCTATAAATTTAATTACTGCAAAAAGAATAAAATGTTGTGTAATAATTATTGCTTTCTTTTGAACAGCTATTTTCCTTTGTAAGTCAAAGATGTTGATGCATTTTAACAAGATGTATAACATCGTTAAGTGTGCATAGCTGTCAACCTAACATGCAAGTTAGATTAGGTTTGGTTCCTGGAGTCCATCTACAGCAAGACACGTGTTCTTCTTTTTCCAAGAAGTTAAACTGCATTTTTTTTTAAAAAAAACTATCACACTACACACAAATTTTCACCTGTTTGAACAAATTATTCAAATATCAAACTTTGCTAAATAACAGTCTTCACTTTTCAGAAACCTTCCAACTTGTGTGAAACAGCCAGAAAACCTTGTCTACTTGGATCACTAATAGATTCTTATTGTTTGAATTCTTTGAAGCATTCTGACCACGCATCCGTTCTTACAAGTCATTTTAGGATTGAGTTTTGAATTTAAATTAATACTTCCAATTTATAAAAATTCCACATGACAATTGCAACCTAATATTACAAGCACAAAATGAACTCCATAAATTATCAAGAAAATGTCGTCATTATTTTAGCCATTTCATCAGAGCCAAAAATCAGAGATCCCTCCTTGAGAGCAATAAAGAAGGGTCAACATTGGTGGAATTTGATGTGGGCATCAGAGTGGACAGAGGTGAGCTACAGCAAATGTGAGGATGGCACAAGACAAACAGGTGTGACATGACAGCAGATCTCCTGGCAGAAGTAGCTACAAGCAGCAGCATTTACAAAATTAATCAGTGTAATTGCAGTTTGAGAGCTTATTTATTATAGTTGTACAGAGGGTACGGTCAGAAAAACTTTATTACATCTGACTATCTATAACCTAACGAATACACTCAAAAAGCCTGGAGCAGATCGGTAATTTTTCTTCTTTACAAATACTGACATGTCTTCCCTGTACTTTTCCATTTTTCACATATGCTTAGGTGACTATTCCAAATACAAGTCTGCCACAAAGATCCACTTGCAGTTCCCAGTTGGTGCTGACAGCTAATCCAAATAGGGAAAAAAAAAACCATTTAAAACCAAATCATATATTCAATCTTGAACAAAAAAAAACTTAATACATCTTCATGTGCGTGTCCTTTTAGTATACATTTTACCATAGAAATTAACTTCTTTCCAAGCCAGTGAAGGCAGTTGTCTACCTTGTTTATCACACATTTATAATACACCCACAGGAAATGTGACTTCATCCAGGCAGCCGCGTAAATCCAAACATATTCACTGCTTACAAAAAGAAAGCAACATCTTGCAATTCACACTTTGCAAATGCTTTGAATGACCATCCCAAAACAAACTTAATTTCTCAATACTGTAGTAATAAGAGGCAAATGCTGGAAAAGTGAGATTAAGAGAGTTAGGTGGTAATTTTTGGCTTGCACAGACTTGATGGGCCAAAGGACCTTGTTCTGTGCTGTAGACCTCTTGACTCCTCCACCAATATGCCAGATGGAAAGGCAGTATCCAGCATTAAGCCAAAATCTTGTTCAGTTACCCACAAAATAGCCCTGCCACTCAGAATCAAAAGCTGGGTATTCTGCATTAAGTGGCTCATTTTCTGGCTGCCCAAAATTGCTGCACTATTAATGAGGCATTAGTCAAAATATGATGAAGTACACTGCCCATTTGTTCAGATGAATACAACTGCAACAGCCACACAAAAAAATGAAACCGCCCCAAAAAATGCGGTTTGATCAGTGCTTCATGCACTCACCTATACACCCATCACTGACATTTGGCTACTGAGTACGCCTTCACTGCAGCAATTTGGAAAGCTTTTTCTTAAAGCAGCACCACATAAATATGCCATCACCCTATTAGAAATAGCCATAAGCTCCTAAGATTCACCCCATCCAGACTTGGGCATGTGACTGTCCCTTCCTTATCAGAAGATCAAAATTCTTGAACTCCTAACATAACAGTAATATAGCTGCTTCTTCAGAGTTCAGTACTTCAACAGGGGCTTCAACTTTTTCAGGAAATGGAGGTACAGACAAAGTAAAACACTAACATTACCAGTAAAACCCAAATCCCAAGAATAAAATGAAGAAAAACTTAATTTTTGCAGAATCTTAAACAACTGAATTGTTTTTTGCTGTACACAGCAGCACGTTGCTAGGTTGGAAATTGACGCTGCAAAAACTTTTAAAATATGAAAATTCAAACCGGAGTTTTCCAAATTTTAGTACAAAACAAGGAGGCACAAATTTCTCCTAAAAACACAACAGTTTTCCCTCCACTCTATAAATCACTTGTTGCCAAACATTATTGCCAATTTCCATTGTTAGGACTATTCATCCACTATGGAAAGAGAAATAATTAACGTTAGTCTGTGGCACTTTACGCCTCCTGTATAATAGATCTCTGCTCAGCCATGTATTGCTCTGACCGAGAAATACAACACACTTTACAAATCAATGCTTTATCAGAGAAAAGGAGAACTGATTTTTGCTTTCCCAAATGTAATATTTCACTTTAGTAGTAAACATCAGTAGAAACATGGTGCTGTCTGCATATTTTATGCTACACCATCTTACAATGGGGACATGGCTAAAAGATGGTCACATAGCTATTCATGTGTGTGTTGAAAAAGACGCTAATTGCAAACTATACAATCTTTCTGGATCGTTGTGAAAAAAATAAAAGTATTTATACCAGTTTCCATAATATCATGCCTAGAATTCTTCAATTTTATTATACTGAAGTCAACTTTTGTACCTTAACTAGATACTCCAACATGTAGTTATCCCTGCTTAGCACAGTTAGAAAAACCTTAACTTTAAAAGGACAATTATGCTTGTTTGGTAGCTTAAGACAAAATAATGAAGTTCTCAAGAAATAAAATGACAAAAGTTGCAATAAAAATGCTTTATTGAAACCATGCATATTTCAAGTATGTTCTAGTATAAAAAAAACATGCATCTGTAAATGCTGATCTGCACAAAGATCAAAAACCTAAATTAGAATAGTTTACTTTTAGCATAGGGGGACAGTTACACAAATTCAATTGTAAATAATGTGTCCATTACAATATATTCAATGTTATCTAGAAAGGTCATTTCAGCCTACAAAGCTCTTCACGGCTGCATGTAAGCTTGACAAGATTACACTGTTAATTGTATAGTTTACCCACACAGACACCAACCACTAAAGATTGGGATTCATAAGCATGACATTAGATACTTCAGGAAGTATTATACACAATTATAGCCTTGCCACCTCCAAAAGAAGTACTTCTATGTCTGCTGCACACAAGATCATGCCAGGGAGCCAAAGTAGATAATTCAAACTTTTAGAGTTGACATTACTCGTATATTTTAAAATTAGAGTTTTGGCACTAAAATGAAGTGTAACTATCAGGATGTTTTGTACAGTTCTTCATGCACAATACTTTGTGCAATATCCCAGCAATAGAAAAAAAGTAGGAAATTAAAACCAAAGCTACCCTCAAATAGCACAATACACTTTGAAAAGGTTACCAATAGAAGAAAAAAGCAACTGGCCTATTTGCACTTATTGCTCAACAGAGTAATTTAGAGGTTTATGTACAATAGCCCTATACTGTACTCTACACTAGAAAGAAAACAACCAGTTTGAAAAAAATCTGGAGTCTCAAGAGTTGTGTTTACATATACAGCTATTTTAAGAAAAAACATCCAGCTCAAATTCAGCGTTCATAAGCAGTTGTTTGCTAATCCTTAGAGCCAGATCTAGACCTGGATATTGATCTAGATCGGGATCTAGATGCTGATCTAGAACGAGAGTTGGATGGAGAGGCATTCACTGATCTTGGCTTTGAGTTAACTGGTGATGTAAGAAGAGGTGCTTCTCTTGATCTTGAGCGGGACTTTGAACGCGAACGAGACATTGATTTAGCATCTCCTTTACCATTTACTTGAGGGGATCTGGATCTGCTGTGCGACTTATTATTCAATTCAGATTTTGATTTGCTTGGAGATCGAGAACGAGAGCCCTTATCAGACATGACTTTGGAATTATCTCTTGATCTAGATTTCCTTTGTGGAGACTTTGATTTGGACCTGGAATGGCCCTTGCTCTGAGATCTGAAGTTAGAAATACAAAGGAAAATTATTACTTAAATTTTAAAAGTGCCCCCTTTCTTTTTGCATTATAAATTTAGCAAAACAGACAGCTGCAAGAAATGGAGATAAAAATTCAACTTAAATTGAATATAAATGCCTTACAATCGTTAAAAAGGTGTTTGTTCAGCAAATGTATTTGGATCAGAAAGTGCTTAGCTTGCTGAGCTACCTAGTGTCTTGGCATTTGAACTATTTAGTTCCCTACCTGTCCTATCAAAACAGTAGGTCCCCAGCTAACTGCTACTCAACAATCCTCAACTGAATATTCACATACTATTTCCAGCTAAGAGAGTTGTTTAGTCCTGAAAGCTATTCCCAACCTCACTGCTGTTGACTATTATGACAACAGAGACAAGGTCCCAGAAGAACCTAACAAGTTACATAGTCAATACCCTGGATGAAAGAGAAAATTAGGCAAAAACGTAATACTTAAACATCACTTATTAGGTTCAACTCACAAATAGGACGGCGTGTTGGGTAAATGCAGAGAAAAATCAAACATTTGTAGCACTGAATTACAGAAACAAGGTTATTTTCATATTCATTTGTGAATGTATATCTTGTACCTGCACAAATTTTAAATGAACCAATACACATCTACCTATGAAAACAATAATTAAATTCCTGAGCAAAATATCAACCCCTAACTGCCTGCAATGATTACTGAAGTTAATGAAGCAAATTAAGAACAGGAGAACTAGATAAAAAGGCAAGCAATTTGTTTTGTGGCAAACTTCAAGAAAAATCTTGAAGTTTACGGGAATTGATGCAACATTTGAAATTAAGTAACATTTTTTCTGGTAATATAAAACTTCCTAAAGGATGTCTGCATGCCTCAAATTCAAAAACAAATGCAATGACCATATCATGCATGAATACAACCCAATTTTTTTTAAAATAATCATTAATCCTGGAGTTACTACCAAGTTAAAAATGTCTCGACTCTCCTGAGCAGCTAGTACATTACAAACAGGGACTTAAAAATAGCTAACTACAAAACTAACTCACCTCTCCACCCACTACAATCCAAAAAAGATTAAAAAGTGGAATATTCACAAAGTTCAATATCAAAACAAAAAGAGTCTCTGAAAAAGGGTCATTGGACCCAAAACAGTTCAATTCCAGCCTTGGGCAACCGTCTGCGAAGTCTGCACGGGTTTTCTCTGGGTGCTCTGGTTTCCTCCCATAGTCCAAATATGCGCAAGTTATTTGGACTGGCCAAGGGAAATCCACCGTTACAGGGATAGGGTAGGGGGTGTGGGTGAGTCTGGGTGGGATGCTCTTCAGAAAGTCAGTAGGGACTTGCAGGGCCAAACAGCTTGTTTCCACACTGTCGGGATTCTAGGAAATTTAAGAGTTAGCTCTGCTTTCTCTCGACAGATGCTGCCAGACCTGCTGAGTTTTTCCAGCAAATTCTGATGTTGTCCCAAAACACATGCATTGATTAGGAATACAAGTCAATCCTAATGCTCAATGCTCACCATTAAGCACTGAGCCACAGATTAAAAATTTCCCTAACGGACATATACCCTAAGCAACAAATAAGATGAGAAGGTGTACTGATTCCAACAACATAAACCATGCTAAAAAGAAAAGTTTACAAATTAAATATAAGGTAAACTAACAAATATGAAAGCAAATAAGACTAGGTTTGTTGGCTTATCATCCAAGTTGCTGGAGTTCAGATCACATGCAACATACCCACTCTATATTGGATTTATCAAAATTCTGCTCATTATTCAGTTATACACTACTTGTACCTCATGCCATTATATTAGACTACCTAAATACGCTTTTATTATAAAGCAATACAATGTAGATGTTGGAAATCTGAAATCAAGAGAAAAATGCTCAAAATGTTCAACAGGTCTGGCAGCATTTGTGAAGAGGAACAGTTAATGTTTCAGGTCATGACCTGGTTCCTACAATATTAATGACATTTCTTCCTTCACAGAAATTGCCAGATCTGCTGAATGTTTTCAGCACTTTTTTAAAATTGTACCTGTCCACACTTAATATAACCATAAGATTTTTTCATGAACTCACTAGGCAGTATTACATACCTTCAGCAACCTTTACAATTTTGTGTAAAGTTACATATACCATGCAGAATTTGCCTTCAAAACAAAAAAAAATCCAGCCATTCAATAAATTTACTTACCGAGACCGTGACCTGCTCTTTGACGCACTGCCAGACCGACTTTGACTGCTCCTACGACTTCTACTACGACGATGGCTTCGGGACCTCGATCTGTAAATTAAAACATCATTAAAAAAACAGTAATAAGGAGGCAAACTAACTGGCATTTCTTTTTGTCAGTTATTGTAGATTGAAATATGCACCTTAGTTCCAAGTTTCTCAACAACCACATTTACCGAGGACAGTATGATTTGTAAAAATGATAAAGATACTTTTAAGATACGGAGAGCAGCTTAACATCAAGATAAAAGGTGACAACATGCTGTTGAAGCATGTGGATCTGACAACCAAAGTTTAATTTGTCCTCATATCACAGTTGGAGAAGACAACAATTGGCTTCAAGTGCCCAAACATGCAGACACGAGACCCTGACAGAGAAAGAGACAGACAGAGAAAGAAGCCATTTTGCACACAGTATTCTTTCACAAACAGCAATGTGACAATAATGACATCATCTTTTTTGTATCGTTGGCTTGAGGGACAAATATTGAGCAAACTACTGGGGAGAACGCTCTTAGTCTTTCCAATAGTGATACATGATCTTTCATTTCAAAGAGAAAAGGCAGGGCTTTTGTTTAACAACTCGTGAAGAACTGCACACAGACACTGGAATGTCAGCTTAATGTTGTGCTGAAGTGGGGTTTCAACCAACAGCCTTCTGAATCAGAGACGAGAGTCCAATCACGAATGTTATCTACAACCACATGATCCAACTCCACATTTTTAAAGATCCTCAAAAGAATTCAGTCTCAGCTCGACAAGATTTAGTAGCAGCAGTCACACCCCTTAATACTGAGTTCAAATCTCAACTTGAACCTCAAATCATACAATCTAGCTCAGTGTGGTGCTGAGGGGCTGCTGCACTGATGCACGCCACATTTATCAAAGAAGACAATAAACAAACACTTGCGTGTCTGTTTAAGGTAAACAAAAAAGGTTAAGAAACACACGAGTCCTTAGACACCAAGACAACAATTTCCTTCAATCAAACATCAATTAAGCAGATTTCCTGGTCGTTAAACTCACCTGGAATGATGATGTATGTAAATTGGCTGCAATATTACTCTACAAGATGCAAATGAATGTAACTTCCTTCTTTCAATCAGTCCACGTTCACATCCTTTCAACTTTATTCCTGTCCTACAATACTTAGACAGCCATGTCAAATTAACATTACCAACTTGGGTGGCTGAAACATTATGAACTGTAACAGGGGACTCTAGAGTCAGAGAGTTATACAGCACAGAAACAGGCACTTTGGTCCAACTCATCTGCACCGACCAGATATCCTAAACTGATCTAGACTCATTTACCAGCATTTGGCCTATATCCCTTTAAACCCTTCCTATTCATGAACAAATCCAGATGCCTTTTAAAAATGTTGTAATTGTACCCATATCCACCACCTCCTCTGGCAGCTCATTCCATACACACAGAATCCTTTGCGTGAAAACGTTGCTCCTCAGGACCCTTTAAAATCTTTCCCCTCTCACTTAAACTTATGCCCTCTAGTCTTGGACTCCCCTAGCCTGGGGAAAAGACCTTGGCTATTCACCCCATCAATGCACTTCTTGATTTTATAAACCTTTATAAGATCACTCCTCAACCTCCAAAGCTCCAGGGAAAAAAGCCCCAGCCTACTCAGCTCTCTCGATAACTCAAATTCTCCAAGCTTGGCCACACCCTTGTAAATCTTTTATGCACTCTGTCTAGCTCCCACGTCCGGCAGCGGCAGCAGAACAAACACGAGCCAAGTCGCAGACCGAATCCCAAAGCGATGGCATTGAACGAGCATGGTCCGGGCTGAATCCTGGAGCGGCATGTGGAGAAGTGAATCCTGGCACAGTGTGACTCACCTTGTTGCTGGTGAGTACTGGCGAGGAGCGGTTTGGAGGCTGGAGCGATGCAGGACAGCTGTTGGACTTGGGCCTGGAGCCATGTGCTGAGCTACTGCTGTTTGAAATTCTTGCCTGACTGCAACATAAATCCTTTTCACAATGCTATAGCGATATTTCTAACTCATTCCCAAGATACTGTAAGTAATGTTACATCTTTCCTTTTAATCCTCTTTTGTATAACAAAATTTTTTTTTAACTCTAAGATTTGCACCTAGGGTATTTGTTCCTAAGATAGTGCCATTAAAAGGTAGCCATTGTAAAAACTTTTCACTGTACTCCTCTACTGGAGTACAAGTTACAATAAAGGATATTCTATTCTATTCTAGTTTAGCAACATCTTTCCTAGTAAATGTTCCGAGTAGTTTTCTTGATGGTTCTTGATGTTAGGGAAAAGCTTTCATATTGTTGTGACTCCAAATGCATGACTCTTACTTACATACCTGTATCAGCCCTCTCTTGCTCAGTTTCTAAATGCTCTAACAGTCCCCTCACCAGCATTCTTTTACACCAACGCCTGTGAATGGCTCTTCAGAATTTATCTCTGCACTTCCTACAGTTACTTCATTTAGCAGATACAAATTCCCAAAACTAAGTGACAGCTCTTCCTGAACTTTAGCAAGGACCACTCTTGCCACTGTAGTTCAAACTTTGCTATTTAACAGATGGGAGTTTGGCACAAGCAACTGGTTACTGACTTCACACGTTTCCCATTCCTTGATCCATAAGATATCTGTCAATTAGTCTTGCTAAGGAAAGTTGCTCGATACCAAATGCGGCATTCAGTTCATTCTCTACAATGACTTGGTCAAATATACCTTCTATCAGCAGAAATAAAATTTTCAGCTAGCATATTCCTAACTTCTTAAATACTTTTAAACCCATTGGCCTGATACATTTCTCCCCACCTTCTAAAAGAACTTCATACCTTGCCTCTGCCTCAAACCACCTTCAACACCAGAGAGTATAAAGAAAACAAAGGTTGGAGATAAAAACAAAATTTGAAAAACAATTCAGGTCAGAACCATATGGAAAAATTGTCTGCAGACCAGAACCCATCGTCAGAACTCAAAGCAAAATTAACTTGTGTTTTTCTTTTACAGCTGCTAATATTTCCACAATTGTATTTTTATTCACAACTCCCATGTCTAATTCTGTGTTAAATCACATAGGTGGTATTATGTGCACAATGTCTCTAGTATATTATAGACCTACTGCCATAAAAGTAATAACTAAAATTTCCACATAGCAAACCAATTATTAAAGATGCAACCACTTCTAACTTTATTGCAAGATCCTAATCAACTAAATATTTCTTAGCTAACATGCCCTGAAAACAGCACTCACCGCGATCGACTACCAGAAGAGGAGCGTCGATTACGGGGGCGGTCTTCAACCAATCGAATCTTTCTTGCATTGATTTCAGTGCCATCCAACTTGTCCAAAGCTCGTTTCATATCAGAGTACGATCTGAATTCAATGACTCCTTCATTCATACGCTGCTTATGAGCATCTGCATAGGTCACTTCTCCTGCTTGTCTCATGAAATCCTTCAAAAGTGAAAGCAAATTAAAAAAAGCAGTCAAAGAAGAAAGAAACTGCAATTTCAATGTTACTGGAAAATTTATATGCAGTCCCAACACTTACTTTTAGGTCTTGCCAGCTGCAACGGCTTGAAAGATTTTCAACGATCAGTCTGAACTCTGTACGGACAGGTGGCCCATATTTCTCCCTTCCGTTTCTTCGATATCCATAACCACCACTGCCTTAAGAAGTTTAACAAAAAGTCAGTGAGCACTTAACTTATAACAAATCTGTAATATTTTACAGGAGAATAAAAACAGATTAGACTATAAAGTAAACTCAATTAATAATTAATTTCATAGAGTTTGCATTTACACTAAATGCTACAATTATGTTACCATGCATGTCTGCATTTATTTTGCCAAATATTAAAACTAAATATTACATCATGTACTTACATTCTAGCAGATTTTAGAAGTTTGGTACAACACACATATGGTAACAGGCACCTAGTTCAGATTAACCAGTAATGTCTAACCCTTGGCATCCTCATCACCCAGGGTCTAATGGCAAAGGCAGCTGTCGTCATGGCTTCCATTAGGTCAGCCAAACGCCAAAGGCTACATATTGTAAGGTAAAGCCAAGGTCAATCGGAACGGGCAGACATCTTAGCCTCACTGGATTCTTTTAATTAAAAGATCAAGGTCTCGTTAACAAGGTTTGGATGAACACTTACATAATTTAAACAATGTTATATAATTTAAAACAATAAAAATGCCATTAGAAATATTTAAAAGCAAATTCAAAAGTTAAATGCAAGAATATATTAAGCAAGATATTAAACCACTCACTGCGACCTCCACCACCACCATAACCACCGCCATAACTTCCATCACGACGTGGTCCTCTTGCATGCTCCACAATTATGCGCTCACCACAAAGTTCTTTCCCATTCAGTTCATAGACTGCATCATCTGCATCACGTGCATCTTCAAACTCAACAAACCCATACCTGAAAAGAATCAATTAGAACATTGTGGAATACTCTGTATGGCTCACATGATGGACAGCTTGCAACTAGGTTCTTTGGTAGATATCCTCCAGCAATTACTGCACCCTCCAAGTGGACTATCGTTGATAGTTCAAAGGTTTCTGCATGTCAATTCAAAATGTGGAAAATTAATAAACCAAAGAGGATGGAAGTGCAAGTGCTTCTAAATGTAATTACAGCAAATTTTGTTTTAACCAGCACCCTTGATAAATCAGCAAAAATTATATACCTGAATTACCAGAGGTTTACCGTATTACTGTGATCTCCATGATGTCCGAGTAGTCAGTTGAAGGTGCAAGTGAGAAGGCTATATGGTGTTTAGTTTCATTTAAGGCAAAGTTGCAAGATTAAGTGATTTATGCTGTAAAAAGTGATATATATACCCCTTGCACTACATTTCGAAAATTTAAGAGCGTGCTTTTACATTGATTTCATGGACCTCTTGATCAATCAGAATATTTGATTAACCAATACACTCCTGGTCCTCTAGCTGCCAGTTAATAAAAAGTTTGTTGTAGAACTTTAAAAAAAAATCAGTGGATCAATGCTAATAAGTGAGAAATTAGATTTTACAGATTTTGGCACAATAGTCTCTCTGCTTCTATGACATTCCAATCCTGTCTGCCATGGAGAAGTCCAAAAAGGTAAATGAAATTCTTAACATTGACAGCGATTTCCGCTCAGAATTATTAGTCAGTGTCAGATCTCCACATGCAAATCATTTCGTCCTTTATCCTGAAAATTCTTCAAACCCTAATATCCAAATACGTTCCAAATATCCACTGCCCTTTTAAAATATGAATTCTTTCACCATCATCTGATAGGAAATTTCATGTTCCAACACTGTAGATCAATTTCACCCAGACATTCCTTTATTATTTCACCAAAACAAAATCCTTTTTCATTATAGGGTCATTCAGCCAGGAAACAGACCATTCGGTCCAGCCAGTCTATGCCGAACATAATCCCAAACTAAACAGGTCCCACCAGCCTGCTCCCGGCCCATATTCTTCCAGACCTTTCCTATTCATGTACTTATCCAAATGTCTTTTAAGTGCTGGAATTGTAACCCAGTTCCTCAAGAAGCTCATTACATAAGCGAACCACCCACCCTCCGTGTAAAAAAAAAATTGCGTCTCGCGTCTTCAGAAACCTCATTTGGAACAAACGACAATTCTAATGTTAAACGCTACCTTACTTTTTTGCATTTCGGATCCAAAACTGTAAGTTTGAGATTATTGCAGCTCTGCCCAATCACTTTCATAACCACAGGTTTTGCGACAGCTGGTCAAATACTACTACACTGCAAGTGATTCTGCAACAGTTTAAAACGGCACAATTTGCAGAACGAAAGCACTTGGGCAGTAGTGTTAAAACGTGAATAGGGGGGGGGGGGGGAAGCGACGGATCTACGACGGAATGTTGTTATGATTGGCGGAATCCACGTGGACAGCACGAACTAACTATTAAAGGCGAGATTTTGACAAATGGGCATTTGTGGGCGGCGAGGGCTACAGAATGGCGTGAAGTCGAGCGTAAAAACAAAGAAACCGCCTCACGTTTTGGAGGAGCGGACTGAGCAGAGGAAGGAAGGTGGTCCCTGGTGTGACATTTGCACGGGAAACGCATCGAGTGGAATTTGGAAAAGCTAATGCAAGGCGCTCGGCGGTGAAAGCAACAGGGAGAGAAATCAAACAAAAAAAAAGTATGGGGGGGGGACATCCGACATTGATAAATGGTGTACCCTTTCGAGTTTGGAGCTACTTCTCTGCCGCCCTGGCCTCTCTTCACCTTCCCCTCTCCCAGCCGCCATTTTATCCCAATCCACGCGGCACCCCCTTCCACCGCACCCCCAACGCCGCCCAAGGGGGTGAAAAAATGGAGGCGGCATTCCCACAACCGCCGAGGTGATGGGGAGTGAGGAGGTAAACTTCCAGCGATAGCGGTGAGGGGAAGAGAGGAGGGCGGTAAGGGGGAAGCGGGGCCCCCCTCGGCCCCTATCACCAACTCTTCAGCGCCCGCGCCCGCCGCCGCACGTCCCTCACCCGTTCTTCAGGTCCACCTCCAGCAGCCTGCCGTAACCCCTGAAAAATCTCTCCAGGTCCTTCTCGCGAACTTGGTAACTCAACCTCCCCACGTAAACACGCGGCATCTTCCCTTTCTATTTACTTATTATTTCTCTTCCCCGCCCCCCTCCCCGGGCTCGCGCTCTCTCTCTCTCTCTCGCTCCGATCAACCCGCCGCTTTATTTCTCTTTGTGCTTCTCGGGTGACGTGGTACACCAGTCGGCGTTCCCTCTATCTCTACACTCCCGGAGGAACTCGCCGGGTACGTCACCGGGACTTGCCATCTAGCTCACACCTGTCGTCGTCACTGCGCGCTCTGCCTTCTGGGAATTGTAGTTCCTTGTTTGAAAGAGTTTCGGAGATAGGTTCTGCAGTTCCTACTTACATAACAAGGTGTAGAGCTGGATGAACACAGCAGACCGAGCAGCACCCTTTTTCTGAAGAAGGGTCCAGACCCGAGACGTCAGCTTTCCTGCTCCTCTGATGCTGCTTGGCCTGCTGTGTTCATCCAGCTCTACACCTTGTTGTCTCTGTTCACACCCTCACCCGCTGCGCTTCTGGGTGGCATCACACACCCACCTCCCGGTTAATTAATGGGACCAAGTACTGAAAGCTTCTCCTTGCAGCAAAATCAGAAACTGTCTTTTGGGGGGGGGAATCAAAGAACTGCTGATGCTGGAAATCTGAAACAAAAATTGCTGGAAAAACTCAGGTCTGGGCTGCATCTATTGGAGAGAAAGCAGAGTTAACTTTTGGGTCCAGTGACCCTTCTTCCCTTGACATCCAGGGTTGCCTGAACTTGCTCCCCTTGCTCTTCACTCTTCGGGGAACACACTGGCCATGAATTCTCACTATGTTATTTCTAAAAAGACTCCCACTTTCCAAATGTAGACTTAACTGCAAGTAGCTACTCTGTTGCTGTTGGCCAGATCCTGTCTAATGATATTGAATTTGACGCTTCCCCCAGTTAAGAAAATTAACTTCTACACTATCTTATCTGTTTCCAAGTTAACTGAAATTTACTGAGTTATAGTTACTACCCCCATAATCTTCGCCCACTGAAACATCAACCACTTAACCAGCAACTAGTCAGCAGCATTACAGACCCAACTCTTCAATCGATGTAATTCACACCACATGATAAAGAAAAATGGTTAGAGGTACTAGATAGTGCAAAGGCTATGGACTCTGACAACATTCCGACAATAGTACCAAAGACTTGTGCTCTAGAACTTGCTGCTCTCCTAACCAAACTCTTCCAGTACAGTTACAACACTAGTATCTATCCAACAATGTGGAAAATTGCCCAGGTATGTCCTGTACACAAATGCAAGACAAATCCAAGCCAGCCAGTTAGTGCCCATCAGTGCACTCTCAAACATCAGGAAAGAGATGGGAGGTGTCTTCAGCAGTACTATCAAGTAGCACCTGTGCATCAATAACTGGCTTTGTTCTCCTGGATGCACTTTAAAAATTCCGTCCCTTCAAATCTTTCACACAAAGGCAATCCCAGTTAATGTTAGCAAAGTTCAAATACTCACAACTACAACCTTGTTTCTCTCTTCCTTTTCTGTGATTTGCCTCATATACGCCCCTCTATTTCTCTCTGCCTTTAGAGACTTGTGGTGTAATCCCAGCAAAGTAAGCACTCGCTTTTGTATTTTAAGCTCTGCCCAGAAGGCCTCATTTGAGAATCCTTCTAGTACATGCTCCCTTATTACTGCAGTGATGATTTCCATTATCAATAGTGCAGTGCCCCTACCCCTCTTACATTCTCCCCCAGCGTGCCTGAGACTTCCATACTCTGGAATGTTGAGTTGCCAGTCCTGTCCTTCCTTAAAACCTGTCTCAGAGGTTGCAACAATATCATATTCCCACATGCTGGTCAATGCTCTACATCCATCCATCTTACCAGTCAAGCTCCTTGCACTAAAATAGATACAATTTAGCTTTCTGGACCTTCTATGTGCCTTTTCTGTCCATATCTTGTCCACCTGTTAGACTGTCCTATCATTCGTTCTTTCTCTGATTTGATCTTGCTCCTGACTTTACATTCACTCTGTGCCCCATTCCCCCTGCCAAATTAGTTTCAAACCTCTTGAGTAGTGCAAGCAAACCTCCCAGCAAGGATATTGGATGCATTCCAGTTCAGGTGCAACCCATCCAGCTTGTACGGATCTGACCTATCCCAGTTGTCCCAATGATGCAAAAAGCTAAAGCCCTCTCTCATACACTATCGCTTTAGCCATGCCTTCATCTGACCAATCTTCCTATTCCTATTCCCATTAGCACATGGCACTGAAAGTTATCCGAAGATTACAACTTTAGCAGTCTTCCTCTTTAATTTACTATCCAACACTCTAAATTCCTGTTGTTGAACCTTACTCCTTTTTTACACACGTGGTTGGCATCGATATATACCATGATTGCTGGTGTTCACTCTCCCCTTTCAGAATGCCTTGAAGCCTCTCTGAGACATCCCCAACCCTGGCACCAGGGAGGCAACAGACCATTCAAGATGAAATAAAAAACAAAAGACCTGTTCTGAGGAAGGGTCATAGACCCAAAACGTTAACTCTCATTTCGCTGCACAGATGCTGCCAGACCTGCTGAGTTTTTCCAGCAACTTCTATTTTTGATACCATTCAAGAGTCTCATTTGCTGCCACAGAAACTTCTGTCAGTTCCCCTTCCAATCACATCCCTGATCACTAAAGCTTTCCCAGTCATTTTTCTCCCCTGCTGTGCAGCGCAACCAACTGTCGTGCGACAAACTTGATTTTGCTGCTTTCCTGTCAGAGGCCACCCCCCCTCCTCAACAGTATCCAACACAGTATATCTGTTTGAGAGGAGGATGGCCACATGAGATTTCTGCACTGCCTGCTCGTACTAATGAGGCTTCTTGTAGTCACCCAACATTTTTCTGCCTGTGTAGCCATTACTTGGGACCAGCTCGCTAATCATGCAATTGGTTCTCAGCATCATAGATGCTCCATAGTGAGTCCGTCCACAGCTCCAGCCACTCAATGTGGTCTAGTAACTACTCTCTCCACTGGTCCTGCCACTGTCAGTGATCTGTGGACATATACCCCCAGGTCCCTCTGCTCCCACGCTCATTTTAGAATGATACGCCCTATTTTGTATTGTCCTTCAGTAGTCATCTTACTAAAGTACATCACCTCACATTTCTTTATACTGAACCTCATCTGCCACTTATTTTGCTCCACCAACCAGTCAATGTCAGAGATAAACAGAACAGAAACAGACCCTTTGGTTCAACTTGTCCA
This sequence comes from Rhincodon typus, assembly GCF_021869965.1. Taxonomy (NCBI): domain Eukaryota; kingdom Metazoa; phylum Chordata; class Chondrichthyes; order Orectolobiformes; family Rhincodontidae; genus Rhincodon; species Rhincodon typus. The sequence continues at coordinate 20,775,295 of NC_063350.1, read as the reverse complement.
TTCCGACCTGATATCCTAAATAAATCTATTCCCATTTACCGGCATTTGGCCCATATCTCTCTAAACCCTTCCTAAACCCTTCCCATCCACATGCCTTTTAAATGGTATAATCCTACGAGCCTCCATCACTTCCTCTGTCAGCTCATTCCTCTGCGTGAAAAACTTGCCCCTTAGGTCCCTTTTAAGTCCTCCCCCGCTCACCTTAAACCATCTACTTTTGGACTCACCCACACACCCACTACACTTATCTGTGTACCCTATCCACGCTCTCATGATTTTTAAACCTCTATAAGGTCACCCCTCAGCCTCCAACGCTCCAGGGAAAATAGCCCCAGCCTATTCAGCATTTCCCTGTAGCTCAAACCCTCCAACCCTGGCAACATCCTTGTAAATCCGTCATATAGCAGGGAGACCAGAATTGCATGCAATATTCCAATAATAGCCTAACCAATGTCCTGTACAGCTGCTACATGAGTTCCCAACTCCTATACTCAATGCACTGACCAATAAAGGCAAGCATACCAAATGCCTTCTTCATTATCCTAAATACTTGTGACTCCACTTTCAAAGAACTATGAACCTGCACCCCAAGGTCTCTTTGTTCAGCAACACTTCCCAGGACCTTACCATTAAGTGTATAAGTCCTGCCCTGATTTGCTTTTCCAAAATGCAGCACCTCACATTTATTTGTCTGCCACACCTCGACCCATTGGCCCATCTGGCCAAGGTCCTGTTGTGCTCTGAGATAACCTTCGCTGTCCACTGCAAACTTACTAACCATTCCTCTGATGTTCACATCCAAATCATTTATACAAATGACAAAAAGCAGTGGAGCCAGCACCGATCCTTGTGGTACACCGCTGGTTACAGGCCTCCAGTCTGAGAAGTAACCCTGCACCACCGCCCTCTGTCTTCTACCTTTGAGCCAATTCTGTATCCAAATAGCTAGTTCTCCCTGTATTCCATGTGTTCTAACATTGTTAACCAGTCTATCTTGAGGAACCTTATCAAATGCCTTACTGAAGTCCATGTAGATCATGTCCACCACTCTGCTCTCATCAATCCTCTTTGTTATTTCCTCAAAAAACTCAATCAAGTTGGTGGGACATGATTTCCCATTCACAAAACCATGTTGACTATCCCTAATCAGTCCTTGCCTTTCCAAATACATTTAAATCCTGTCCCTCACGATTCCCTCCAACAGCTTGCCCACCACCGATGTTAGGCTCACTGGTCTGCAGTTCCCTAGCTTTTCCTTACACCTTTCTTAAATAGTGGCACCACGTTAGCCAATCTCCAGTCTTCTGGTACCTCACCTGTGGCTATCAATGATACAAAGATCTCAGCAACAGGCCCAGCAATCACTTCCCACAGAGTTCTAGGGTATACCTGATCAGGTCTGGGGATATATCCACTGTTATGTGTCTTAAGACGTTCAGCACCACCTCTTCTGTAATATGGACATTTTTGAAGATGTCGCTATTTATCTCCCCACATTATCTTCCATATCCTTCTCCATAGTAAACACTGATACAAATTACTCGTTTAGTATCTCCCCTATCTCCTGCAGTTCCACACATAGGCGACTTTGCTGATCTTTAAGTGGCCCTATTCTCTCCCTTATTACTCTTTTGTCCTTAATCTATTTATAGAATCCCTTTGGATTCTCCTTACCCTATTTGCCAAAGCTATCTCATGTCCTCCTTTTGCCCTTCAGATTTTCCTTTTAAGTATACACATACTGACTTTATACTCTTCTAGGGATTCACTTGATCTCTGCTGTCTATACCTGACATGTGCTTCCTTCTTATTCTTGACCAAAACCTCAATTTCTCTAGTCATCCAGCATTCCCTACACCTACCAGCCTTGCCCTTCACCCTGACAGGAACATACTGTCTCTGGACTCCCATTATCTCATTTTTAAATGCCTCCCATTTTCCAGCTGTTCCTTTACCTGTGAACATCCGTCTCCAATCAACCTTTGAAAGTTCTTGTATTATACTGTCAAAAGGCGTCAAAAGGGTGGCATGGTGGCTCAGTGGTTAGCATTGCTGCCTCACAGCACCAGGTACCCGGGTTCAATTCCAGCCTTGGGCGACTGTCTGTGTGGAGTTTGCACATTCTCCCCGTGTCTGCGTGGGTTTCCTCCAGGTGCTCCGGTTTCCTCCCACAGTCCAAAGATGTGCAGGCTAGGTGGATTGGCCATGCTAAATTGTCATAGTGTTCAGGGATGTGTAGATTAGGTGGGTTACTGGGGACCAGTCTGGGTGGGATGCTCTGAGATTCGGTGTGGACTTGTTGGGCCAAAGGGCCTGTTTCCACACTGTAGGGATTCTATATAAGAAAAAAAATTGACCTTCCTCCAATTTAGAACTTTAACTTTTAGATCCGGTCTACCCTTTTCCATTACTATTTTAAAACTGATAGAATTATGGTCACTGGCCCCCACGTGCTCCCCCACTGACACCTCAGTCACCTGCCCTTCCTTATTTCCCATCAGTAGATCAAGTTTTGCATCTTCGCTAGTAGGTGCATTCACATTATGAATCAGAAAATTTTCTTGTATGCACTTAACAAATTCCTCTCCATCCAAGCCCTTACACTATGGGAGTCCCAGTCTAAGTTTGGAAAGTTAAAATCCCCTACCATAACCACACTATTATTCTAAAAGATACTGAGATCTCCCTATAAATTTGTTTCTCAGTTTCCTGCTGACTGTTGGAGGAGGTCTATAGTACAATCCCAATAAGGTGAACATCCCTTTCTTATTTCTCAGTTCCACCCAAATAATTCCTTGGATATATTCCCAGGAATATCCTCCCTATAGCCATAATGTTATCCCTAATCAAAAACGCCAATCCCCCTCCTCCCTTGCCCACTTTCGATCCTTCCAATAGCATCTCTATCTTGGAACATTTAGCTGCCAGTCCTGTCCATCCCTAAACCATGTCTCTGTAATTGCTTTGATATCCCAGTCCCATGTTTCTAAACATGCCTTGAGTTCATCTGCCTTACCTGTTAGGCCTCTTGCATTGAAATAAATGCAGTTTAATTTATCAGTCCTACTTCGTTCTCTACTTTGTTCCTACCTGCCCTGTCTGTTTGACTTACTCCTTTTCCCAACTGTACCACTCTCATACTGATCTCTTTCTTCACGATCTCCCTGGGTCCCAACACCCCCTTACTAGTTTAAATCCTCCCGCGCAGCTCTAGCAAATTCTCCCCTCCCTCCCCCCAGTATAACAGTCCCCTTCCAGTTCAGGTGCAATCCGTCCTTCCTATACAGGTCACTCCTAGAAGACACTCCAATGATCCACAAATGTGAATCCTTCTCCCCTGCACCAGCTCCTCAGCCACACATTCATCTGCTCTATCCTCCTATTCCTACCCTCACTAGCTTGGGGCACTGGGAGTAATCCAGATATTACTACCCTCGAGGACCTACTTTTGAAATTCCTGCCTAACTTCTGACATTCTCTCCTCAGAATCTTGTCCTTTTCTCTTCCTATGTTGTTCATTCCAATGTGTACAATGACCTCCTGCTGATCCCTTTCCCCTTTGAGAATATTCTGAACCCTCTCCAAGATATCTTTGACCCTGGCTACAGGGAGGCAACACGCCATTCTGATACCTCGCTGTCGGACACAGAATCACCTGCCTGCGCCTTTGATTAGAGACTCCCCTATCATAAATCGATAGTTTTGAACCTGGCATACCCTTCATTACATTAGAGCCAGTCTCGGTACCAGAAACCTGGCTGTCAGTGCTACATTCCCCTGAGAGTTCATCACCCCCTACATTTTCCAAAACAGCGTACTTGTTTGAAATGGGGATGGCCACAGGAGACTCCTGCACTACCTGCCTTTCCCTCCTATCTTTCTTGGAGGTCACCCAGCCACCAGACTGTAACTTTGGTTTATCTCCCTCCCTGCAACTGCCATCCATCACACCCCCTAGCTCCTGTTAATTCCTCATTGTCTCTAACTGCTGCTCCAACTGATCCACGTGATCTGATAGGTTTCACAACTAAACACACTTCCAGCAGACATAATCATCAACAACATGGAAACTCTACCTAATCTCCCACATCCAACAGGAAGAGCACATCACTCTACTAAAAGCCATCTTTGCACCTTAACAACCTACAGACCCAGAAAATAGCACAGTCTTACTGCTCTAAAAACACTGCTCCAAGGTAGTTTAGCTAGCTTTCGTTTTTATACTTTTAAGGTTTAATCGAGAAAAATCTCAATAAAAACATAATCAAAGAAAAAAAAGACACCCTACTCACTATTGTAGATTCAGAAAAGAAAAACTGCAAGGTTGTACTTTAAAAGCCACTTAGGTGCTCCCCTGCTGTGAGGTTTCTCCGAGGTCAGCTGTGAATTTCGCTGTTTGTTTATTTTGCTTAGAACAAACGCCAATGTCAAGAGATACGTGAAACCAAACAGCGAAGGCAGCAGCAAAGCAGGTTTTGATGGGTCAGACAGCAGGTTTCTTACTCTGTTTGAATCACTTTTCATATGGTAACTACCTTTGTCTCTCTTCCTCCTTTTTCAAGTGCTGTTGTTTTGATTGTTTTTCCCCAAAGTTCCAAAACCATGCAACAGCTTATAAAACAGTAATTACTGCTCCTAGAATTCAAGGAAATCAATTCCAATACAGAAAATATCTCAATAAAGTAGCAGCTCTTACAACCACAATTATTGCCCATCCTCCATCTTGGATTACCCAGAATGCCATCTTTAAAAGTACCAAATTGTCCTCCTCACAGTTTACAATTCTTCCAAGTTCCATGTCATCTTTGGACTCTGGCAATTAAGTTGTTTTGTCAATTAACCTCTACTGCCATCCAACCATCATAAGTCTTCTTTTCACACTATTCGCTTTTCACAGCTCTGATGAAAGGTCATAGACCTGAAACATTAATTCTGTTTCTATTTCCAGAGATGCTGCCAAACCTGCTATGCATTTCCAACATGTTCTGTGTTCATTTCTAATCTCCAGCATCTGCAATGGTTTGTTTTTGTTGTTTTGTCCATCAAAGTCTTTCAGTCATTTTCAACCAATCCTAGACTCAGATTTTAGGTTTGTAGGAAAAGTATAGAAAATTAAGGAACCTTTCTTCCCAACACATGGATGAATATCATCTAATGATCTGCAAGTAGGTATTGATGAAAGAAAAAAGTTAATTTGTTTTATTCACTTACAGGACGTTCTCCTATAATGTGATGGTTGCGTTCTTGTGTGATCTTGTGCAATAGAAAATTGCGTGATAGAATATCACCATAAAAAATCCTGTTATAGGAAAATCACCTTACCCGTACAGCAGCAAGTTCGCATTTTTCAAACAGCGTTCACTATTCAACAATCGCATTAACGAAACATGCATTATAGCAAAACTATCTGTACTTCTGAATGCATTGTTCATTTTTAAATCTATTTTGCACATCATCTCTAACAAAGACTCCCATTGTTTAATAATTGGTTTCAATCTTGTGATCAAAACTTTGTTCTGAAATATCCTTGATTTGGACAAACCACTTCTTACTTCTAAGTCTAAGATATAACTATGCAATTTAAATGAGCGGTAAAGTTAACAACATTCACAAAAGTTCCTTCTATTAAAAGTTTTCAGCAGAGAAAAGATTAATCAAGGTGTTGGAGTAGATTTATAGCTCGGGTTGTGCGTGTTGAGGTTGGTTGGCTCACCGAGCTGGTTTCTTGTTTTGCAGACGTTTCATTACTGTGCTGGGTAATATCCTCAGTGCAGCCTCTGATGAAGCATCGGTGTGTTTTCCCGCCTGGATTTTAAATTCTGGGGTCCGTTGAGATGGATTGCCTCACTTCCGGTTTTCCTTCTTAGTGGAACGTATATGGGGTCAAGTTCAATATGTTTATTAATGGCATGCTTCATGGAGTGCCAGGCTTCTAGGAACTCTCGTGCCTGCCTCTTCCTAGCTTGTCCCAGGATCTTGGTGTTGTCCCAGTCGAAATGGTGGTTCTCCTTGTCCACGTGGATTGAGATGAGTGAGTACTTGTCATGTCTTTTTGTAGCCAGTTGGTGTTCATGTACTCTCGTTGTTAGTTTCCTTCCTGTTTGTCCGATGTAGTGTTACTTGCAGTCTCTGCAGGGGATTTTGTAGGTGACATTGATCCTGTCCAAGGTGGGAAGTGGGTCTTTAGTTCGGGTGAGCAGTTGTCATAGGGTTGACGTGGGCGTGTGTGCCACTCTGATGCCCAGTGGTCGTAGGAGTTTTGTGATGAGTTCCGGCGTGTTCCTGATGTAGGGTAGTGTAATGAGTGTGCTGGGCGTGTAGTATCTTTCTGATGTTGTTTGTGTAGGCATCTTCTGACCCAGTTTTTTGGATACCCACTTTCCTTGAAAACCTGGAAGAGGTATTCTTCTTCCTCTTGGCGTTGTTCCTTGTTGCTGCATTGTGTTGTTGCCTTTTTAAATAGTGTTCTCACGCAGCTTCGTTTGTGTGTGCTGGGATATTTACTGAAGTTCAGTACCTGGTCTGTGTGTGTGGCTTTTCGGTGTACTTTCGTTTGCAGTTCCGCATTTCCCCAAACGATAAGACAGGCAGTAATCCCGACACTAACCCGAAGAAGCGAACTCAACACCTTCAACACACGGGAAAGACCGGCCCTGGACGGATTAAAGAAGGACAAGAACATCACAATACTACCTGCAGACAAAGGGCGCACGACAGTGATACTGAATAAAAGGGACTACATCTCCAAAGCACAAGCACTGCTCGCCAACGAGAACACATACCAGCCAGTACAAACTGACACGACACCGCAACTAGACAACAAAATCCTCTCCATGCTAAAAAGACTTAAACAAACAGGACAGATCAACAAAGCAGACATCTTAAGAATGAAACCAGAAGGAACCAACACACCCCGATTCTACGGCCTCCCTAAAGTGCACAAGCTGGAAGTCCCCCTCAGACCCGTAGTCTCCCTACCAGGCACTCCATTGCACAAATTAGCCAGAGAACTACAAAGGAGACTCAGACACCTCGTCAACAAGTCACCCCACTCTATCCACTCAGCCCAAGAATTCCTCAACTCCATCAAAGACATAAGGATAGACGACGAAGAGATCATGATATCATTTGATGTCACTGCCCTATTTACATCAGTAGACATACCACTAGCAAGGGAAACAATGACAGCACTACTGGAACAAGAGCAAGACCCCAGTGAAACCATCTCCAAGGACAACATGCTCAAACTATTGGACCTATGCCTCACCACCCACTTCACTTTCAACGGCCAAACATACGAGCAAATCAACGAGACACCCATGGGATCACCTATCTCCGGACTCATAGCAGAAGCAGTGATGCAAAGACTAGAAAGGCCCTTCCGCAAATCCAACCAAAATTATGGATACGCTACGTAGACGACACCTTTGTCATCATTAAATGGACCAAATTAGAGGAGACACACAAACTTATAAACAACACCCTCACTGGAATAAAATTCACCAGAGAGGAGGAGAAGAACAAACAGCTCCCATTCCTGGACGTCATGGTAGAGCGCAAGACAAATAGGGAACTCCAAACCAAAGTACACCGAAAAGCCACACACACAGACCAGGTACTGAACTTCAACAGTAACCATCCCAGCACACACAAACGAAGCTGCGTGCGAACACTATTTAAAAGGGCAACGACACACTGCAGCAACAAGGAACTACTCCAAGAGGAAGAAGAATACCTCTTCCAGGTTTTCAAGGATAATGGATATCCAAAAAACTGGGTCAGAAGATGCCTACATGAACAACATCAGAAAGATACTACACGCCCCGACACACTCATCACACTACCCTACATCAGGAACACGTCGGAACTAACCACAAGACTCCTACAACCACTGGGCATCAGAGTGCCAGACAAGCCATGTCAACCCTACGACAACTGCTCACCCAAACTAAAGACCCACTCCCCACCATGGACAGGACCAATGTCATCTACAAGATCCCCTGCAGAGACTGTGAGAAACACTACATCGGACAAACAAGAAGAAAACTAACAACAAGAGTACATGAACACCAACTGCCTACAAAAAGACACGACCAATACTCACTCATCTCAATTCACATGGATAAAGAGAACCACCACTTCGACTGGGACAACACCAAGATCCTAGGATGGGCTAGGCAGAGACAGGCACGAGAATTCCGAGAAGCATGGCACTCCACGAAGCATGCTATTAATAAACATATTGAACTCGACCCCATATACATTCCACTATGAAGGAAAACCGGAAGTGAGGCAATCCATCTCAACAGACCCCAGAGTTTAAAAACCAGGCGGGAAAACACACCGATGTTTCATCGGAGGTTGCACTGAGGATGTTACCCAGCATGGTAACAAAACGTCTGCAAAACAAGAAACCAGCTCGGCGAGCCAACCAACTTCAAAGATTAATCAAGTTTGTGTCTTACTGCACGTTTCAGAAAATTTGCCAAAGCACATTTTATTTGAGTTTCAGAACGAGTAAAAGAAAATCCAGTTAAATTGTATTACCTAGATTGCTGCGAGCAATTGTATCTCTTGTAGATAAAGCCTTTTGATTTTTAGTTTTCAATTCAGTGCAGGTTGAATCAAGATTTGGAACTAGTGAAATGTCTCCTTTTATGCAATGATCAGATTATCATCCTAAAAAGCAAAGACAGAAATTATAGCTGGTGGTATTAAAATAAAAACTAATGTTTATTCATTCATATTATATTCCTTTATTATTTTAACAGAGTCCTGTTGATATTATTCATCGTATGAGTACTTATTAATGACATGCCTTGGTCTGCTTTTCTCACTACTTGTCTGCCCTTTCAGCCTGCTAAGTGTTCTTCCACTCAGCAGCAGACCTATCATTAATAAAAGTATTTTCCCAATTGCATATATCTTGCAAGACCAATCTATATGACTTGTATTTAGATCCAAAATTTTAAAAATGGTGCCAGTTGTCCAAAAAGTGAATGTGATGAGGAATATGCGTTGTTGTCTGAATTTTACTTCCATGCTCTTGAATTCTTATGATAGTTTCGACTCAAAGTCTAAAATTGAAAAACATTTATTTGCTTATTACAATATTTGAATGGTATTTCCTCAGTTTTGGCTAAGAGTGGTAGCACTCTCAACGCTAACTCAAAGAATTGTGTGTTGAAGGCCATTCCAGACCCATGAAGCTATAGAGATAACAAGGTGTAGAGCTGGATGAACACAGCAGGCCAAGCAGCATCAGAGGAGCAGGAAAGCTGATGTTTCGGGCCTACTTTTTTTAAGAAGCACTATGCTTAGTTTATATTCCAAACATTTAAACGGCGAAAGTTTTAAATGCCTTAATAAATCCTTGAGACAATTCATTTTGATAGCTCATTTTCACAAGTTATTTTGACAGCTCCTTTTGACAGTTCTGCTGGCAGTTAAAGCAAACTGGACTAGCCTGATGTATTTGTACAAAAGGGTCTAGGCCTGAAACGTCAGCTTTCCTGCTCCTCTGATGTTGGTTGGCCTGCTGTGTTCATCCAGCTCCACACCTTGTTATCTCAGAAATCTCCAGCATCTGCAGTTCCTACTATCCATGAAGTTATAGTTTAGGCTGGCACTTTGGTACTGTTCAATTTTGCCTCTGTCCTAAACAGAATTTGAATTTGTGTTGTTATTGACCAAACCAATGGCACTAGAAACTATAGCAGACATGCTGGCTACACCCCCATCAAATACAAGTATTGACCAGAAAAATAGAAATGCTCAAATAGTATCACTTAACTATTTGAGATTACTAGGAACAAAATGGCTTAGACAATCTTAATTGTTTAACAGTTAAACCATCACGATGCTCATTATGTAAAGAATCAATACTGGGCAAGAAGGAATTTGCTTCATTATAATATTGTGGATATCTGGTGATATGACTAACAATGATTACAAAAACTGGCAGGGAAAATGCCCTCTAAATGTGAAAATTCACAGGACGGAGGTACAATATCTACAGAGGATAAATTTAATTGCCTTGGGTCTGGAAAAACTAGGTTACTTGAATCTATAACATAAACATAATAGCCATTATACTATTAATGTCTGACTAATAACATTACATTTCGATAACATGAATCATAACATTAAGGCTCAAACTTGAATCAAGAATCATTTAATTGACTTTAAAAGATTTCCTAAAACAGTATTTCAATAAAATGTTAAATGGAAGCTGCTGTTTCAAGTGGCTGTCAAAGTTCATAGCACATCAGTTTGAAGAAGGTCAGGGGAGTTCTCTCCAGTGATCTGATAAAAATTTAGCTCTTACTTAACATTACAAAAAACAGGTATGATCATTTATATTATTCCTATTTGTGGAGTCTTGTTCTGGCTGCTGTATCTCCCTACTATAGGGATTCAACATTCAAAAGTACTTCAGAGTTCTGAGGAAAGGTCACTGGACCGGAAATGTTAACTCTGATTTCTCTCCACAGATGCTGCTGGACCTGCTGAGCTTTTCCACTAATTTCTGTTTTTGTTTCAGAAGTACTTAATTAGCTTTGAACCACTTGTTTATTGCAGTTTTGTTGCAAATTTAGAACCTCACATTTTAAAAAAAAACAAAATCCACCAGTTTTGCATTTTGAAAGTTATTGAAACCTGTTGAATAAAGAGCTCTAATAAAAGGTTACAGATCTGAAACATTAACTCTATTTTTCTCTTCGCAGCTTCTTCCCCACTGTCTAATGCTTTCAGTGTTTTCTATTTTTATTAGTTATTTCTAAGCCCTTTAAGAGTTTGGTTCTGCTCTGTCAGGTTATGTGCTACCTTGCTGAGCAAAGAGGAGAATTAGTCTTGACATGTTACAAATTCAAAGAACAGAGTTGGACAAATGCCTAATCTGCAACCACCATATAAATCACTGTGTGATCATGTAAGCGTTACAATGGGATTACAATGTCTTTAATGTGAAAATTTAAAATGTGACCTGATTCATTTTGGTAGAAGGAAAGACAATATTAAATAAAGCATGCAATTCTTGACAGGGCGTCAGAGCAGAGGCACTTGAGTATTCACACACAGTTGAAGGTGGCAGGATAGTTTGAGAACATGAGTAATAAAGCATTCTATTTCCTACGTTTTATTATTAGGAGCACGGAGTACAAGGGCAAAGAGATTATGTTGAGGATAGGTTATCCTCTGCTCAAGTATTGCATCCAATTTTGGGTAATGTACTTTGGAAGAATGGGAAGACATTGGACAGGGTCCAGAAAAGATTCACATGAATAGTTCCAAGATGAGGAACAGCAATTATGAAGATCAATTGGAGAAGTTTGGACTATTTTCTTTAGGGAATAGATGGTGAGCAGAGATTTGGTATTTAAAATAATGAGTGTTCTACAAAAATAGATGGGGAAAAATTCTTCCCATTATTTATAAATCTGTTCATAAAAGTCTGTTATAAAATGTGATAACAGAATATTTGGAAACCATTAGCAGGATTGGACAAAGCCATTGTGAGTTTATGAAAGATAAATCATGCTTAACAAATCTACTGAAGTTTTCTGGGAATGGAAATAGTAGATATGATAAGGGAGAACCAGTGGTTGTGGCATATTTGGATTTTTAGAAGACTTTTGAAAAGGTCTCACATAAGGGGTTAGTGGGCAAAAGTAATGCAGGTGGGATTAGAGTAATATATTGGCATGGATTGGAAATTGTTTGACAGACAGGTAACAGAGAATGGGAAAAAAGGGTCTTTTTCCAGATAGCACACAGTGGTTTGTTAGGTACTACAAAGGTAGTTTTTGGGCCCCAGGCATTCACAAAATGAGTAAATAACCTGGATGAAGGAACCAAATGATACATGTCAAATTTGTTGAAGTCATGAATTGGGCAGGATCGAGAGTTATAATGCAAGAACTCTTCGAGGTGATTTAGACAATTTGAGTGAATGTACAAACATGGCAGATGCAGTACAATGTGTACAAATGTGAAATTACACACTTTGTTGTGAAAAACAGCGTATATTTAAATGGTGATATGTTTGGAAATGTCAATGTACAAAGGGACCTCAGTGTCCTCATCCTCATACACCAGTCAATGAAAATAGACAGGCAAGTTCTGCAAGCAATTGGGAAGCCTGGTATTAATTGCATGAGGATTTGGGGAAATAGGGATGTCTTACTGCAGTTATACAGGGCCTTGTGAGACTACACATGGGCTAGTGTGTGCAGTTTTGGGCTCTTATTTAAGAAAGAATATACTTTCCATGGAGGAAGTACAATGGAGATTCACTAGGCTACTATTGAGGCTGGCAGAACTGCCTCATGAGTAGAGACTGGTTAAACTGGGATTGTATTCACTTGACATAAAAACAGAAGTTGCTGGAAAAGCTCAGCAGGTCTGGCAGCATCTGTGAAGAGAAATCAGAGTTAATGTTTTGGATTCAGTGACCCTTCCTCAGAACTAATAGTATCTAGGAAAATGTCAGTTTATATGCAGGAGATAGGGCAGGTGGAGGGGGTAAGGAGTAAATGGTAGGTGAGGATAGAGCCCAAAGGGATAGAAGAACAGTTGGACGGATAAAGGACTAGATGATGATCTGGTTAGGAGAGTGAATAGCTGGTAATGGAGACTGTTTGTGTCTAACAATTGGTAGTGTGTAATGGCAAACTATGTGATAAAGTCTGTATTCACTTGAGTTTAGAAGGATGAGAGGGGATCTGATTGAAATGAATAAAGTTCCGACAGGGCTGGATAGACTAGATGCAAGAAGGATGTTTTTCCTGGTTGGGGAGTTTAGAACAAGAGGTGACAAGTGGAACAGCAAGGAGATTAACAAAAGGGATCAAGTGAATATGACGTAGACTATTTAGGACTGAAATGAGGATAAGTTTCTTCATTCAAAGGTAGTGAACCTGTAGAATCCTCTACCACCAAAGATTGTAGAAACAAGTCACTGAATATATTCAAGAAAGAGATTAGTAAATTTTTAGATATTAAAAGCATTAAGGGGTATTAGGAGATAGAACCATGATCATATTGAATGGCGGAGCAGGCTCAATGTGCCCCAATGGCCTACACTTATTTTCTGTGTTTTTTTCCATGTTTCTATAAAAGGAATCAGAACAAAAGGACACATTTAAAATAAGTGGCAAAAGAAGCACAAGCAATATGATAAAATAAACTTCTTCGTGCAGTGAGTGTTTAAGGTCTGGAATGCACTGCCTGAGAGCATGGTTGAGGCAGGTTCAATTCAAAATGGAATTGGACTGTTATGTGAAAATGAAGAATGTGCAGGCCTACAGGGAGAAGGCAGAAGAATTACACTAAGTAAGTTGCTGGTTTAAGGTGCTGATGCAGACATGTGAAATTATAAACTTCAGAACTTTAATATCTGTTCATAGATTGAAAAAGATCAAAGATAAATTGTTGCTCACGGAAAGAAGCAGCAATAACTCTGTCTGGAATAAACTATGAAAGGACATAGAAAAAAACTTATACAGGAAGTGAAAGCAATTAGCCAAATCTGAGAAAAGAGGGAGTTGAAACTCTGAAGAAAATTGCTTTGACATCTGCTTGATAATTGGCTGCTTTATTGCCACGAGAATAACTGATTGCCCTGCAGAAGAATTTAAGGAGTTAACTGCAGGCGAGCTGTGTCTTCAAACAGCCAGTCAATGCCAAATATAACAAGGAACAAAGAAGCTACTTCTGATAAGAAGGCAAGCTGTAGATTTGCAGTAATTTGGATGAAAGGACTTTACAAAAAAAAATCAATAATATCACATTTAGATCTGAAGAACAAAAATCTGTATAAGAATTGAACACCAGAACTCCCCTTTCAGCAGAGATTTGAAGAACAACACTGTAAAGAATCAAACCCTGGACACTTCCAAGGGCAGACACTGTTGTGGAATTGCGACCAAGTCCCACTATTAATGGGTAATAGTCAGTTTGGTTTGTGAGGAACACAGCATGTCAGGCAGCATCAAAGGAGAAGGACAGTTGACGTTTCTGGCTGAGACCAGTACTGATGAAGGGTCGACTCTCCTACTCCCCTGACCCTGCCTGACCTGTTGTGTTCCTCCAGCTCCACACTTTATTGACTCTGACTCCAGCATCTGCAGTTCTTGCTATTTCCTTGGGTTGTGAGGCTTAACTTGCTTACTTAAGGGGTCTTATGTTGGTTGCTACACGCAATTAAGTTTAAATCATTGTTTCAGTACTTGATTGTCTGTGAGATTTCTTAGTAAGTAAACAAATTAAAGGTAACTTTTGGTGATTTACCCACATCAGAAATGATGGACCTAATAGCCTCTTTCTGTAGTACAAAAATTCTGTAACTGTGAGCATTCAATGGTTTGAGAATGTCTAGACTTTCAATTGAAGTTGCATGGAAATCATGATAAATCAAATTATTCATAGCAATGCAAAAAAATAACTGAATGAGTGAGGGCTTGACATAGACCAGTAATAATCTTGGATCAAGCTAACCAGTAACATATTTTGACCTATGTACTTGGACTATCCATTTGGCAAATGGAATTGTTGTCATTACTCCCTTTGGTGGAGCTCCCAAAGATCGACGTAATTCAAGGCATAATTTTATTCTATATAGATAATTAGAATTAACATCGGAAAATGCAAATGTTTAAGGCTTTTATCAGCTTCAAAGCTTGTTGATCACCAATCCATCATTTCAGCACAAAAACCAGTAAATGTTCCCTATAAAATTCCCAGCAAACTATGAGGTTGTTTGACTTTAAAAAAAAAATTCTTTTGCAAGACATGTGTCACTGGCTCAAGCTTGAATGGCTTTGGGAAGTTGGTGCTGAACCAATACCTCAGCAATCAATGCTAGTGATTTTTGATATAAATGAGCTACATAGCTTCTCATTTCTCCAGCTGATGCACAGATGTCCCTGGTCTCTGCATAGCAGCAGATGGAGAAACCACAAGTAAATGCATTGGCACAGTGTCAGCACAGTGATCAATGTGCATGGGGAATCAGAGCAGCTACAAGCTGCTCAGCTTAGGGGAATACTGTAACTGGGTGGCTTAATAGGCTATTTCTGAGTGCAGTTAAGAGTCAACGACATTGCTGTGGGTCTGCAGTCATGAAGAGGCCATAAAGACATCAGGATTATTTTCGTAAGAGTTATTGGCAAGCTAATTACAATTTTTGACAATTCAGTAGTTTCACAGTCTCTATTAATTATACCAATTTTTAATTCCAGATTTAAGTAAATGACTGAATTTAAATTCCCCAATAGACATACTTGAAAATGAACTTCCATCTACAGATATTATTCCAAGATTCTGTATTAGTATCTCTTAATATAATCACAATGTTACTGTCGTATTGGCCTCTGGCTACCAACCACTTGTGGCATATGGTTGGGGTAATTCACTACCATAAATCTAAGCTGAGTCTCAGGGCTTGTCTAATTTCCAGAGATAGAGGATAATCTAGTTGAAAGTCTTAACAAGAAGACTCTTATATTACACAGTGTAGCTTAATACATTGTAGCAAAAGGCGCCACAAACATTAATTAGGCATAATTGTAACTGACAGGAGTCAGATAATGTACATCTACCTCCACCAAGACCTCATGCAAGATTAATACAGTGTGGAGCTGGAACTGGAGGAGCACAGGAGGCCAGGCAGCATCAGAGAAACAGGAAAGCTGACGTTTTGGGTTGGGACCCTTTCTTCAGAAATTTTCTAATCTAATTTTCTGAAGAAGGGTCCTGACCCAAAACCTCAGCTTACCTGTTCCTCTGATGCTGCCTGGTCTCCTGTGTTCCTCCAGCTCCACACTGTATTACCTGACTCCAGCATCTGCAGTTCCTGCTATCTCATGCAATATTGCTTGTTTCTCCAACAAAGACTGTATTTCATTGAGTAGAGCTAATGCAACTTCAACATTAACTCTTTCAGAGCCATACAAAGTTTCTTGTTTCTGTTCTACTATTACTTCCAATTTCCCTCAGTATTATTTTCTTGTTTGCAAACGAAATGGAGGACTCAGATATTCTGATTTTCACCAAATACGGAATGGTTAACAGACTGCAACTGTTTGAATTTATAAATAGGTGGATGTACTTTATTACACTACTGAGCCTTTCATCTCAACAGATTTGTAATGTGAAAGGGCCAAACAGATGGCAGGTGCTTCTCCAGAGGACAAACAAAATTTGAGCCAATCCAGGTTACTGCCTGATATTTCCTACCACTGTGGCAGAGTGCTGGAGCAAAGTGCTGAAAACTCAGCACATATTGGTGCAAATCCAATGGACTACAGTAAATAAAAGAGTGGAGAAAAATGAATTTGAAACACATCCACAAACATTGCAGCATGACTTTTGTTGAGTCCTACCTATATTGCAATTTGAACATTAGCCTTAATTAAAGTACTGTAGAGCCCCTTCATTGACTATATTTCTGAATTATATAGTTAAAATGTAATCAACATTAAGACATTTTCACATCGATGAAACAATGTTCTCTTTTTGGTTTCCCAGTGTGTATCATTGTACACATCATCAACTGCGAAAACCAAATTAGGTCATATGTTAATGACATACCAATATAGGATTGTATCATCTATTCCTCCATACAGATCCATTTCCAAAAGAAAAATAGGTGGATTGAGATGTTTAGTAATATAGAGATTCCAATCCAGTAGTAAAACTACTTGTTCGGAAAATTTGATTTGAGTTTGATTAATTTATTATTGTCATGTGTACCTAGATAGTGAAAGTAATTGTTTTGCGAGCTATCCAGGCAAATCATCCCTTTCATAAGTACATCAGGGCAATAGAACAGAATGCAGAATTTGGTGTTACAGCTACAGAGAAAGTTCAACTTTAATATATGAGAGGTCCATTCAAAAGTCTTATAACAGTGAGGAAGAAGCTGTTCTTGAATCTGTTGGTATGTCTTTTCAAACTTTTGTATCTTCTACCCAATGGAGGAGAGTATAACCGGGATAGGAGGCTTATTTGATGATGTTGGCTGCTTTCCTGAGGCAGTGGGAAGTATAGATAGAGTCAGTGGATGGAAGGCTGGTTTGGGTGATGGAGTGAGCTGCGTTCATAATTCTCTGTAATTTTTTGGGGTGTTGGGAAGAGCAGCTGCCATACCAAGCTGTAATATGTAGGATTCTTTCTATGGTGCATCTATAAAAGTTGGTCAGAGTCATTATGAACATGCTGAATTTCCTTAGCCTTCTGAGGAAGTAGAGGCATTGGTATGCTTTTTTGACTGTAGTGTCAATGTGGATGGACCAGGAGAGATTGTTGGTGATATTTACTCCTAGGAACTTGAAGCTCTCGACCACCTCCACCTCAGCAACATTATTACAGACAGGGTGTGTCCTCCACTCCACTTCCTAAAGACAAGGACCAGCTTCTTCATTTTGCTGATATTGAGGGAGAGATTGTTGCCTTTACACCATATCGCTAAGCACTCTATCTCTTTCCTGTATTCTGTCTCGTCAGTGTTTAAGATCTGACCCACTACGGTGGTGTCATCAGCAAACTTGTAAATGAAGTTAGAGCATCAGGGGTTAAATTTTTTGTTAATTTGGTTCATTAAATTTGCTAACATGATTTTGACAAACCTTTTTCGTGAGATTTTAACTTGACATCAATCATTGTATTAAAGGAACTAAACAGCTCACATAGGAATACATACAAACACAGAATGTTTTTGATTAAAATTGATTAGAAAAATTAATTTATCATTCATCTCATGCCTATTAATGAATAAAATGCTTGGTTCTGTTGATCTGTGTGGAACATAATTAAAATTGTTTTGCCAATACATCTAACTAGGAGTATCTTTTCATTTCTTTGTTTACAGTGGCACTTTTTTTTATTTAAAGAATGATGTACAAGATCCTCTAAAAACTCAGCAGACAAATATACTGTATAGTTTCAAAATAAATCTCTGCCTAAAATGTGTCCCACATCTGTCCAGCATTGTAGGGCTATTTCTAGAATTGAAGTTTCCTTTTTATCTAATGGCCTGTATGGCACATGTGGATACAAATTATATATTCACTACTTATGTTAGTGTAAACAACATGTACATCTACTTATACAGATGGATCTGCATTTTGCCACATTCAGTGCACAGAGTAAATAGTTTATCCAATAAAAACTGAAAGAACTGTGCACAGAAGCTGCCAAACCTGCTGGACAGTTCCAGCAATTTCTGTTTTTGATGCTGTATTAATTTATCCAAGTTAGGACAAAAACTAACTTAGCTATAATGTCCACTGTGTCAAACAGTATTTAATACTTACTGTTTAATAATGTTGATATGAGTATCCATTTTATGGTTCATGCGGTTTCAAATATAACTTCAGGTTTAAGAATATAATTTGTAGGTTATAGTTTAGGGTTAGGTCAAAATAGAAAAGAGTGAGCTATAAAAACGACAGGTGGGTTTATTTATTTGGAGAGCCAGATATGAGGTATAGACACATTATTGTAATCACAGTTCAGAGATATGTTTTGTTTTCAGAGTTAAATTAGTTTAAAAATTTCAGTTTCATTCAGTAAACACTGGTAAGTTGTAGAACCCAGTTACTTCATCCAATCAAAAAAGAAATTGCAAATGAGGGATAATTAACCTAAAATGTCAGTTTGAAGATAGCCCAGAGCAGGCTACATTGTCATGGAGATAAGTAGCTCTTAGGAAAGCTCTCTGGTTTCAGTTGTCTGTGTATTTGCTGGGAACATTCTTTTTAAAATTATACTTGGACCTTGTGTGCTGAAGATAACTAAGATAAGTTGGCCAAAATAAAAGACAATTACAAAAATCTAGACTGATAAGTAGGTAAAATATTAGCTTCATCATTGACCGTGTGGCAGAATCTCAGCTCAAATTTTGTGAAAGAACAGCAGATGGAAGATTGCCTAGATTTAAGTCAGTGGGAGAATCTACAGTAGGTGCTACACTGTCTTAATTCCAAAGATTAGCTTTGGCATCCTGAAAAGTAACCAGAACAAGGGACTAAGGCATCTACAGTTAGAGGGTGAAGGAAATAGTGAGAGGTGGGGAAAATACTCCAGAGAATTAAAGGATACTTATGGATCGTCTCGACAGAAATAAATAACTTTTAAAGAGAATTCTTCATGGAAGAAAGGAGTATACCGCTATGCATAACTATAAACCATATTAAGTTAATAGTCCTTGTTTTGTTTAAGTCTTTCATATAGAATGGAATTTGTTTTGATAGAAAAGTGAAATCTTATAGTATTACTCTGTTGATCATAATAATGTGCTAATATTAGAATATTACCTCACTAAGAACCAAAGCCACCAGCAGAGAGTAAAAAGGGAATGTTGTAAATATATGGAAGCCACACTACTATGGTTATTTCTGAAGAAGGGTCCCAACCCGAAACGTGAACTTTCCTGCTCCCCTGATGCTGCCTGGCTTGCTGTGTTCCTCCAGCTCCACTGTGTTATCTCAAACTCCAGCATCGGCAGTTCTTAGTATCTCACCACGGTTATTTTGCCTTGTTTGTAGTTAGAGACATCTCCCATCAAAACATCCTGCTTCATGATGAATTCAAAGGCCCATCAAAAAGTCTTTCTGTAAGAAGTAAGCCCATTAGTCAGGTATAGCTTTTATGCCAGGAGATAGGACATCATAATCCTTGCCATTTGGCAAAAGCATAAAAAATAGAATGAGATGATCCCAACCTCAAGACTGGACTTATTGTTTGAATCTGCCACAAACTTTGCCATACCCCACATTGCTCAGATCCGGATAAGATTCCATTCATGTGAAGGCTTGCAAAGGAGTTTCACATTTTGGCTGAAGGCATGGAGGAATCTACCATCGACTTGTGTCATCCTATTGCCCAAGGCATCCACACTCTGAAAGCTAGCTTGGAGAGGCTTACATCCAGGGATGTTGTAACTACGTCTTCACAACTCAAATCAATGTTCAAAGGCTTTGCAGCATTGGTTGAAGCTCAAATAATTGCTATGCAAACTGTGAGCTTGTGAGTCCTTTGCCAGGAAGGCAACAAATCTGTTACCTTGCCATCTCCACAGCTAATGCCAGCTGTGGTGTGAGAAAGCCACAGGGTTAGAGTGCCCTGGCAGCAGCCCTGTTGTCTGGAGACAAACCCTCAGAGCTTCAAACTTCCAGCTACAAGATCCCAAAAAAAGCAGCAAAAGGCTTCCACTGACTGTGCTGAAGTTACAGGAGAAACACCACAAAAGTTGTACACTCAGTAAAACAATACATTTTACTAAACATTGTAAAATATAACAGGTTTGGATCAATAGTACTGTGATTAAAATTAAAATCAATACATTTATTACATTTGACAGTTTTCATCTAAAGTTTATTTTTGTCACCACACTTCAAGGTTTGCATTGTCAGAATTTAATTGACATTGAGTCCAGTTTAATGATTTCAATATTCTTCAATGCCAAAATAAATGAATAACTGAAAGGTGAACAAAAACTTTTAATGCTGAGGGGATTTTTTTTAATGTAAAGTGGATTGAAGAGATAATAGAAGGTGTCGGTTCATCAGCTGTGCCCTGATCTGTCTAGTTGTCATGCATTTTTCTGGCACTTCTTTGTCTTGTTCTCACTTGTCTTCACTGAATTCCTCTTCACCTAACAGGACCTCTACTTGTTAGTTTGTCTCCTTCAACACTGATACTCTTTGCAATGCATCATTGTCCTCTTTCCTTGGGCCATATATTAGGGAACTCACTGAAATAATCAAGGCATCAGAATTATTTACCGGAATTTTACCAAAACATTTTGCACCCCACCATCAGGATCAAATATGGATTCTGCTCTCGGTTGTGTCAATGACAAGACTTGGTAGGGATCTTCCCAGGGGCAGCCAATCAAAGGGCTAACAGCTCTGCAGCCTCAGCAGTGCTACCCACTTAAGTTTCTCCTGCTGAGGCTGCAGGGAGAAGGGGAGGATAACATCATATTGAAACATCCTCGCAGGTAAGTGGGAAACCATTCTCTACATGCCTGGGCCAGAGAGGCGGATCTTGGTGACCAGAAGGATGAACCATTTGCTGTCGCCTTTGGGATATTCCATTGTCACTATTTGCTGCCTCCATGGACAATGCAGACTCTGGAAAGGAAGGCTTTCACCACCCCTCAATCCCCTCCCCCAATCCTCACCAGAGACTGCTAGGTGGCCACCTCAATGTAGGAGGCAGACTCACCACATGGTGGGAGGCTGTACTGAGGTCAGTAAAGTGCCAGGCAGTTTGTAAAATGGTCAGCTATGGGCAAATTAATTACCATAATTAGCCATCTTCCTTCATTTGGCACTTTTAGTTTGTGCCAGGGTGATCAATATCTGGGGGAGGAAACGTAAGGGACACTGTGGGCAGGATGGTGCTGTCTACACCATACAGCAGGGGTTTTGGCAGGAGAGCTGTAAATACCATAGGAAACAATGAAAAAAAACAGGAGTAAGTCTTAGAAAAATACAGGACAAACACACACTGGCTGCACAAAACCCAAGACATTGGAAACTTGTTTCAATTATGGGATGATCCTGTTTAATTTGGGATGATTTGTCATCCAGGTTTTAATATTTGTCTGTTACACCTCTTCAAGGCAGAACCTCCTTCATTGGCTTGCTTCAATGTTT
Source organism: Rhincodon typus (assembly GCF_021869965.1). NCBI lineage: Eukaryota > Metazoa > Chordata > Chondrichthyes > Orectolobiformes > Rhincodontidae > Rhincodon > Rhincodon typus. The sequence goes on along the minus strand of NC_063350.1, from coordinate 20,753,627 downwards.
GGGCACTTGGCCCAATGTTACAAATGCTTGTTGAAAACATTGTTATGTTTTAAACAGTCACTTTAATTTAAGGTAAATGAAATAATGAAGAGGATCATGGGTTCTGTTCGTATCTTGATCACCATGGAGACAAAGGATCCAAGTTGAGATTTGCTGAGAGCAAGGTGAAAATATTGGCTCCTGAGGAGAAATGGGCTGACTTGCAGTCTCAGAGTTTCTTTGGACAGTGAGAAAGAAAGTTAGAAAAAGGAATAGAGGTCACACATAGATAAAAGCAATTATGTCAGCAGAAACAATAAGTCTACAGGACTTCTGTGAGCTACCACACAGAATGCATAAAGTAGGCACTTTCTGGTTGAAGAGTCTCATTTCATGATAATCTAAAGACTCTGAAAGATTTGCCCTTGAGACAGGGAGAAGAAATCAGTGCCTCCAGTCAGTTTGGGAATTCTTGGAAAGCTGAGGGATGTGCCTTTCAACAATCACTTGACATGACAATGCAGTACAATAGGGGAGGTATGAACTGATTGGAAGTTGGGAGTGACTGTTGTTTTTCCTCTGAAGGCTCTGTTATGACAATAAAAAAGAACCCCAATTTACTAAGAGATAACAAGGTGTAGAGTTGGATGAACACAGCAGGCCAAGCAGCAATATGTATTTTTTTTTCAGCTATTAATTCTGAAATGTGTTTTATAAAAGTGCACTGCCATGGAAACAAAATAACCTTCAGGTATAAATTCAATGGTGGGCTTGCAGAAATTCATTTTGGCTCCAATGGGATATAACATCTAAAAATGTCAAAGAAACTTCAACCAAACAGAGTGTCTTGTGATGTTGAGGAACTGACAAAGCCCTATTCAACAGCAAGCCACACCCTACAGGTTATGTCCCAGACTGCAGAAACATGTTGTATTTTCCCCTTTGAAAAATACATATGGACAAGATTCAAAAAGACAGTTTCAAGTCCACTGGAGTATTCTAGTTGGGCAGAATACTTCTCAAACAAGGGAAGGACTTATATAATTAATGGTAGGGCCCTGTGTAGTTTTGTAGAACAGAGAGACCTAGGAGTTCAGGTATATAATTCTTTGAAATTTGCGTTACATATAGACAGAATGGTTAAGAAGGCATTTAGCAAGTTTGCCATCATTGCTCAGACATTTGAGTATAGGATTTGAGTATAGGGATGTTATGTTGAGGTTGTCCTGGACATTAGAAAGGCTTCTTCAGGAGTGCGGTGTAGTTCTGGTTGCCCTGCTTTTGTAAGGATATTTTTAAATTGGAGAGGGTTCAAAAAAGATTTACTAGGATTTTGCCGGGAATAACAGGTTTGAGTTATAAAGATTAGCTGGATAGTCTGGGACTTTTTTTGCTGGAGCATAGGAGATTAAGGGGTGACCTTAAAGAGGTTTATAAAATTATGAGTGCACAGATAAGATGAATAGCAAGGGTCCTTTCTATAGGGTGGGGAGTTTCAAAACTAAGGTGAATATTTTTAAGGTGACAAGAGAAAGATTTAAAAAGGACACGAGGGGTAAATTTTTCGACACAGAATGGATGTATATGGAATGAACTGCCAGATGAAGTTACAGGTATTGTTACAACATTTAAAAGATATTTGGATAAGTACTTGAATAGGAAAGGTCTGGAGGGATATGGGCCAAAGGCAGGCAAGCGGAACTACTTTGGTTTGGGAACAATGTCGGCATGGACTAGTTGGACCAAAAGGTCTGCTTCTGTTCTGTATGACTATGTGTACCAGCTTGTGTTTGAATGTTAGTGTGCTGCGAAAGTCATAATCATAGAACTACCCTCTAATTAAGCCTGTGTTGCAGATAAACACCTTTTCTCATTTTGTGTGCTAGAATCAGCTACTAGCAGCCAGAAAAAAAGGAAAACAGGACAATACAAAGTTTATCTCTCACCAGTGCTGGAATTCAACCACAGTTGAAAGGAATCAGAACCATAGAATCTCAACTGATCTGCAAAATTAAGGATCATGAAATCAACTGTTGAATTGCTAATGTCAATGCTACTGGTAATCTTCACTGCAATTTGCTCTTTGTGAACAATTCAGAGACAGATCTGTACATTTTTTTAAACTTTTATCTTTTCGAATGAACCTCTTATTTCTAATCCAGGTGTATATGGGTTGCATTACTAATTCTCCTTCTATCTAGTCATTAATAAACTCAATCTTTGTCACCTCAAGAAAGCCTAGTTAAATTGGTTACTTTTAAAACACAAGTTCATTAGATTTGAGAGAAAGGTATCCACATGGGAAGGGATCCGCTTTTAAATAATATTGATGTGACTAACTGAGGGCGTAGGTTTATAAAGAAGGGGAGCCAATGCATCTATCCTCAGCCAGGAGCTTATTGATTTGGGCTATCCCACCTGGAACTGTAACAAACTGGGGAACCTCAACCAAGGTCTGGGCTTCACAACCACAATCCTGTGGAGGGCATATTGTAAAGTACAAGTGGATTGTGTTATCAGTCATGTTCCTTTAATAAGTGGCTCTTTGTACTTTACAGTATAAGTTGCCTACTAGATAATGTCTGATTAACGTTTCTTTTAATTTGTTTGTGAAGGCAAAAAATCTTAAATTGCAAAACTAGATTTCAAGTTTTAAGTTAATCACTAGGAATTGATGTCTTCTATTTAAAGTTAACAGTCTCTGCAGGAATCATAAAACTATTCGTCCTTCTTCACCGAGGTTGTATTCAAAATTAAATAACAACGCACTGGTGTGGAAGCTCCTGTATTCCTCAATGCCCAATGCCAAGCTGTGGCTGGGGCTTTCATTGCACACCTAGCAAATTCTCAACAACCATTTGACATTTGAGCTTATGCAGCACGTGTAACAGATCTAACAAATCCCATATCAGTGATTCAATGTTTCTGCAAATCTGACTGTTGTACTACTTACAACAAGGAATTCTGGAAACAGCTTATTCCCTTAGCTGCCTTCTCTTGCAGATTGAAGACTACTCCATCTTGATCCAATTTCCCTCTTGAATCAAACACTCTATCACCTTCTGTCACACAGGCTGATAGCATCACACAGCCTTTCATATCTCAAATTGCCTCTTATTGCAATATAATTTACTTTACGTTCACAACATTCTGCCTGATGACACACTGTCATCGGAAGGATTGTTTACTTTGCATATCAGGCAACACCACTTCTGAAATGCAGCCCACCCACTTCCAGGATTTGACTAATACTGCCTTTAAACTGGATTCGAAATTATCACAGAGGTTGCAATGGGTGGATTGCCCCAACCATTACATTTATCTTCCTCTGCTCAGTACCCCATGACAGAAACAAGAGATCACCAAGGACTGAGAAAAATGCCTTTGGATATAAAGTAATGAGAATTCTCCACACTGACATATTGTTACATTTCTACATTAGTCTACATTTAATATATATAAAAACTGCTTCTGGCTTAGAATTTAGATTGTGATTGCTTCCTTAACTACAATACAAGACAAAAATGATATCCTATTCACCTACAGCTATATCATGGAGATTTCATTTGCTTGTCACAATTGCAGCCAAATTTACTGGTGGTGCAGTGCTGCACAATAAGGTTTATACCGACATTTGCAGAACAACACAGTATTCATCTCCTACCTCAGGGCTATAGAATCCTTTTTAACTCTGAAACTGAAGTATTCTTTGGAAAAACATCTTTGTCAGAGAAGGTAAAATCAGTTGTCAAAATTTTCAGTGTATGAAACTCCATCAGATAGCATTAGTAGCCTCATATAGACAGTGTTGAAAACAGGCTTCTGGAAGTAGAAATCACTAAAATAGTACCATAATCATAAAGATTTTCTCACTGTTTGGGCAATAGATACCGCCTCCTGACATCATACATGGTCTGGGGCCAGGAACACTACTTCAACATTCAAGTAATTGCCCACATAGAGCTTTACAACCCAGATAGAGGCCCTCCAACTCATCTTATCTATCTGGTTAACAAGCACCTATCATCCCTAGTCCTACTTTCCAGCACTTAGCTCATAGTCTAAATTTAAGTAATTATCTAAGTACTTCTTAAATGTTCTGATGGTTCCTGCCTCTACTGTCCCTTCAGATCCCCACTGCCCTCTGGGTGAAAAAAAAAATGTTTAAATCCTTTCTAAACCTTCTGCTCCTTACCTTAAATCTGTGCTCTCTGATCATTGACCCCTCTGCGAAGGGAAATAGTTTCATCTTATCTACCCTATCAATGCCCCTCATAATTTTGTACATCTCAAATATGTCTCTCCTCGATCTCCTCTACTCCAAAGAAACCAACCCCAGTCTATCTAATCTCTCTTTGTGACTAAATCACTTCAGCCCAGGTAACATTGTGATAAATCATTGGTACTGTTTTGTGTACATGAGTCACTGTGGCTTTATTTTCTTTCCAAACATTATCAATAACTATGATAGCTAACCAGCAATAGAAATAAACACACAGACAATGCTAACAATTTCAGGACTACTGCTACAAGTGTTTAAATTGATAAGTAATTTTCATTTGAAAATACATTATTTAAATGCTATTAATATCATTGCCAAGATAGATCTCCCAATAGAAACTTACTTACAACAGTCAAAGTATGAGAATGGACCCCACGTCGTAGTCGTCTAATCATAGAGTCATAGAAATATACAGTATGGAAACAAACCCTTTGGTCTGACTCATCCATGCCAACCAGATATCCTAAATAAATCTAGTCCCGTTTGCTAGCATTTGGCCCCTCTAAACCCTTCTTATTCACGTACCCACCCAGATGCCTTTTAAATACCAGCCTCCACCACTTCCTCTGGCAGCTCATTCCATACACGCACAACCCTTTGTGTGAAAAAGTTGTCCCTTAGATCCCTTTTAAATCCTTCCCCTCTCACCTTAAACCTATGTCCTCTAGTTTCAGACTCCCCCGTCCCTGGGAAAGGCCCTTGTCTATTTACCCTATCCGTGCCCCTCATGATTTTATAAACCTCCAAAAGGACACCCCTTAGCTTCTGCTGCTCCAGGGAAAATAGCCCCAGTCTATTCAGCCTCTCCCTAGCTCAAACCCTCCAACCCTAGCAACATCCTTGAATATCTTTTCTGAATCCTTTCAAATTTCACAAAATCCTTCCCCATTGCAAGGAGACAAGAATTGCATGCAGTATTCTAATAGTGGCCTAACCAATGTCCTTAACAGCCACTACATGACCTCCCAACTCCTATACTCAATGCACTGACCAATAAAGGCAAGCATACCAAATATCTTAAATACCTGTGTCTCCACTTTCAAGGAGCTATGAACCTGCACTCCAAGGTCTCTTTGTTCAGCAACAGTCCCCAGGACCTTACCATTAAGTGTATAAGTCCTGCCCTGATTTGCCTTTCCAAAATGTAACACCTCACATTTAAATAAATTAAACTCCATCTGCCACTGCTCGGCCCATTGGCCCATCTAATCAAGATCTCGTTGTACTCTGAGGTAACTTTCTTCGCTGTCCACTACACCTCTAATGGAATGCTGGCCTTTATATCTGCAGTACTGAGTACAAGGCTGAGAAATCATGCTGCTTTTATACAAACCCTGGCTAGACCTCACTGGAGCACTGTGAGCAGATTGGGGTGCCGCACTTTAGGAAGGATATATTAGCCTTGAAGGTTTACAAGACAAGATTATAAATTCACAAGAATGTTGCCTGGACTTCAGGGCTTAAATTACGAGCAGAGATTATGAAAATTAGGCCTGTTGTCTGTAGAATTTAGAAGGTTAAGAGGTGATTTGATATCCTCATGTCTCCCATTGGCTGCCTAAGGGTCTTGGCTTGTTGCGGACCTTTTTTTTTAAGCAAGGACCACTTTTGCCATAATCGTTCAGCAGCTAAGGTTTGCCACAAGGAACTCGTTAATGACATCCCATATCTCTCATTCCTTGATCCAAAGGATTTCTGCCCCTGGATCTTGTTCAGAAATCTGTCAGATGTCAGGGCTTGAACTCCCATGGTAAGAGCAATCCTTGTTAAACAGGTTCAGAAGAAGTCTAAGCGTGTGTGCAGCCAATTGCTAACCATGAATCCTCAGCACAAACACTCCCATGCACGTGCAGATAGATACAAACAGTACTGCTTATTACCAAGCAGTGTACCCTCCACAAACTAAGTGATGGGCACATCATCTTAACCCCAGAAAATGAGGAGACTAACATTTGCCTTCAGGAATTTTGTGTTGACTAAACAAATAATAATATCCACTGTTGTTTCTTCTTTCAATTCTAGTGTTTTTGCAAAGAGATCCATGCAGACATAGACAATCTTAAGGTTATAATTCTATTTAATAATGTGTAGGGCTGAAAAGAGTAGAAAGTTTTCTTGAAGCAGCTTAATGCTTTGTCTCCTGAACAGATTAATAAATGAAGTTATTCATTTTTGAATAAAGGGCTAACAGCCATTAAGAGAAAAAGTTTCCCATTATGATTTAACACTTTTTGAAAGCAATCTGCTTCTCAGTGCTTCTGTTAATCTTTTCAAAGTTGTACTAAAATTTATTTCTGGCTACTCGACTTTTGCAGAGCCATTAGTATCTGTTGTGCAGCTGAGATAAAAGACCAAGAAGGTTCAAGTCTCACCAGCACTCTGTAGTGTATTAGCACTACAACTGGGCTCTGCAACCCTGGATTAGAAAGAAAGAAAGAGGGAGACAGAGACAGATAGTGAGAGAGAGAGAGGAGAATGAAAGAGAGAGAATAAAAAGGTCCTCACTTCTGCACACAAACCAATAATCAATGCTAATTCTATGTAAATGTCATTGGTAGGTTGAGACAGCATCAGGTTAGGTACAGTAACCAATGGTCAAAGGCTTCTGATGCAGCCTGTAAAACAAAAGCATAATTATCATTTAGGTAGGTTATTAGAGGGTAATCAAACTTCTCAGGAATTTCAGACCTAAAAGGCATAATGAATAATTTTACATCTGATATCCAGTCCCTGGAATTTGCAATTTAATTGATGGGTGGTTATCATCAGTGTCATTGCACATGAAATTGACAGCAAGCTCTGGTGTCAATGCATGTACAGTTAAAGACAGAAATCTAGAAGTTGCTGCCAGTGATAGCCTGCTCTTCCATGAGGTGCACTGCAGCAGTCTTCAATGCATTAGCAGAACAAAACTTGTGATTTAGAGCAAACTTAATTTTTGTAATGAACTAGGCTGACTGTAACAATGTTTGAAAAAGTTAAGCCTTAATGAACTAAACAGAACTGATTTTTCTTAAAATCATGTATTGTGTCATAACTACTGCTGAGCAAACTCAGTCTGAACAACTAATTTTAAATGTTTGGAGTGACAATTCCTCCATTCCATTTTTTAAAAATCCACAGGTTAAGAAAACATGAAAATTTAGTTTGTTTATATTTCACCTTTAAAATGTAACCCCAACTCTCAGTCCCAGTTATTCTCTGTCACATTGAGAACCATTGCTTTTTACTTCTTGCTGAACTGTCCTTGAGAATTCTTCAATCTGATTAGCTGTTTAGATTGCTCGTTGACTTCACTGTCCCAATTGACATCATAACAGGGGAAACCAGTGCCCTTTAAATCTTTGTGGAAACTATCTTTGAGTACAGTAAATCCGCAAAATTCTGGTTGATGTTCAACTATCCAACAAATATTATTGGTAAGCAATTTATAAATGATTCCCTGCACTGTTTGCCATCTTCACTGTGTGACTTCAGCAGAAGAGTTGCAGAGCAGCTGTGCCAAATTGTAAAAGGCAAAATAAGAAATGTTTTTAACAAAAATCTGGATTTACACCTTCAAATATGTGTCTGATGATTACATGGTCCTGATGGAAATCCCATGGAGGATTTTCTGGTGCATGGAGCAAGCTGTTGTTGGAGATGCACCCAGCACAGTACAATGCAAGCCTTCATCTCAGTAGTATCAGCACAGGAGGGTAACAGCAAGACTGATCAAAGTGTGAAGAAGGGTCTCGACCCGAAACGTCAGCTTTCCTGCTCCTCTGATGCTGCTTGGCCTGCTGTGTTCATGCAGTTCTCCACCTTGTTATCTTAGATTCTCCAGCTTCGGCAGTTCCTAGTATCTCTGATCAAACTGTGATTGTTAATATATGGGTCCATGGACATTTATGTCAGAATACAAGAACAAATTGATCTTTTGCACAGAATGATGTATTGTGAATGTTTTTTATCAGTAGTTATATAATTAATGACCTTACAATGTCTTTTGTGAAAAGTGAGATGAAAAGATCTCCCAATAGTGTTCAACATTTTCATTCAGCCTACCCTGTCAGGTTAGATTTCTCAACTGTGAATAATTTTCAAATGTTAGCCACAGTAAAATTAATCATCAAAAAAACTAATTTCCTACTTAGCCACAACGGTCACATACTATCACTGGGACTTGAGCAAGGTATAAGATAAAAAGGTCATCAGTTGCACTGATCTGAAACCCAGTGTTCTACCTAGGGTCTTCCTGTTGCCAGCAACAGAAAAAGAAAATAAAAGTGGTTATCTTACCCTCATAAAGATAGCCATTTCTGCTATTGTTCAGTGCTGCCAAGTACAAAGCAGTGGAATACAAATAATAGATGCTGCATTCAGCAAAATAAGAGCAAGTGCTCATTAGCAAATTAAAATGTTATTTGTTGATAGAAGTGGGAATATCCTGTTCAACAATTTAGACTTGCTTGACTCATCTGCCTTGAAGTCAGAAAGTTTGTATGTTCAACTCCTTTTATGTTTTTTTTTGCTTATAATCATTTGTTCATTGCAGTTCAGAAAGAATGCTGTTTTGTTGGGACATAATAACCTTTAGATGAGATAAAGGCTCCCCATTGACGGTGATGTCCCATTACTAAGCCAGAATCAGAAAATCAATACTAATAAATAAGAACTAAAGAACAATAAAATGGATACATTGTTGAACATGGTTCAAGCCAGAATTTGAGGGTAAATTACTTGTATGCTGACCACATCGAGGCTCACATCAGGAAATCGTAAACCCAACCCACAATTTTCCAGTTTTTGTGATGAGGAAATCATGCTGTGCAATCACAGTTTCCCTAAATATATACCCGGTGATTCCATGCCTGTGGCCCACTAATAGAAAATATCTCCTTTGATTATCAACACCCTCCACCCTAGATCCCAAGGGAAAAAGTGAGGACTCCCGCATAGAGGACCCTCCATTGAGGATCCCCACTGCCAGGTGGCAAATGGGCATGCCAAGGCATCTCCTGATTATATTGGTCAGCCAGGGCTTTCTTGATTGGCACAGGTTAACAAACCCAATCAATGACGTTGTAGTCAATGAGGTCAACCTGGTTCCAATTAGTGCACCACTCTTTCTCCCTGCCTCTCTTTCCTTTTAGACACTCCTTAAAACCTACTCTTTGACCAGGTTTTTAGCCACCAATCCTAATGACTTACTTCATCATGGTCAGATGACACATTTCAAAACTTTTCACAAAGCTAAATGCACAATATATATCCAAGTTATTATTGGGTGCAAGAGCAATACAAAATCTAAGTCAGTCATGTGGCGATATTATTAAAGAGCAATATGAAGGAACCACATACTGTTTTTCTGTCAACTTATTCTTCCCATTTCCAGTACTGAGGAATGCAGGCTGAGCTGTGTTCTTATTGACGGTGCTGGAATTGCCAGTTAATTCAGCTTCTTAGAGATGGTAGGAACTGCAGATGCTGGAGAATGAGATAACAAGGTGTAGAGCTGGATGAACACAGCAGGCCAAGCAGCATCAAGGCTGACATTTCGGGCCTAGACCCTTCTTCAGAAAAAGGGTCTAGGCCCAAAACGTCAGCCTTCCTGCTCCGCTGATGCTGCTTGGCCTGCTAATTCAGCTTCTTACACCTATTTGTTCTAATGCGTGCTTCAATAGCTTTAACAACGTAGCAGACCCAGAGCAGTTATGTGTATCACTTTTGCAAGTTATGCGTGACCAATTTTTTTGTAACCGAATGGAGCAACTGTGGTATAAATCGCATTGAGAAAATTTCAATCTTCCATTCAACCAGCTTCAAACAAAAAAACTTTTTACTTTTCAATGCAGCAGCAGTGATCCACTAGATGGGGCTATGAATTGTTATGGATTGCAATGTGTTGTCTGAGCTGAGCTGAATGCTAGGAAGCACGGCTGCATGGAAAGAGAAAGACAATTGTGTCTCTTGGATCCATGCAAGGACTGTGTAAATTCTGTTTTATTGTTGACGTTGCTCTCTATGAATCAACTTGCAGCAAGTCCCGTTCAGTCATGGCCCAAACTGATTTCCAGTCAAGCAAAATCTTGATTTCAAATCCCTACTTCAATCTCCTTATCACCACAACACTCCAAGATATAAGTACTTTTCTAATTCTGGCTTTGTGAGCATCCATGCTTTTAATCACTTCACTGTTGTTGTTCATACCATCATGTCCCCAGGATTCTAATTCTACAATAGTCAAAATGTCATCACTTCTGTATCTCACTTTCCTCCTTTAAGACACTTGTTAAAAACCTCTCTCTTTTGACCAAACTTTCAGTCATCTGACCTAACAACTTCTTTAGTGTCTTATTTTATAATATCCTTGTGAAGTGCCTTAGGACATTTTTTAAGTGCCTTTAATGTAATTAAAAGTTGTTGTTTGCTCTCAAAGTTATCTCAGTTCAACTCTAAACTAAAGGAAACAATTGGCATTCATCTTCTTTCCCAGTGCACAAAGAGCAAAATTCAAGAATGTCTTCAAAAGCTTGTTTACTATTGACTGAATCACTTCATTGATGGATCATTTTCCAAAAGTTGAGGGTTTTTCAAGTTGCGCAAGCAATCAATAATCTCTATCGTGATATTTATAACATTTAATCTTGTCTCCAATCCAATTCTTTTTCAACTTAATTTTAAACGTGTTAATTAAAATAGCTGTTCTGAGGAAGGGACACCGGACACAAGAACACAAGAACACAAGAACTAGGAGCAAGAGTAGGCTGTCTGGCCCTTCGAGCCTGCTCCGCCATTCAATAAGATCATGGCTGATCCTTTCATGGACTCAGATCCACTTACCCGCGTTCTCACCGTATCCCTTAATTCCTTTATTGTTCAAAATAAATCTACCTTTTTTTTAAAAACGCGTTTACTGAAGTAGCGTCAACTACTTCACTGGGCAAGGAATTCCATCGATTAACAACCCTCTGGGTGAAGAAATTCCTTCTCAATTCAGTCCTAAATCTGCTCCCTCTAATCTTGAGGCTATGCCCTCTTGTCCTAGCTTCACCTGCTAGTGGAAACATCCTCTCTACTTCTTTCTTATCTATTCCCTTCATAATTTTATATGTTTCTCTGTAACTCTGTTTTTTCCAATCACAGATGCTGCCAGACTTGCTGGGCTTTTCCAGCAACTTCGTTTTTGTTCTTAATTAAAACAGCATTGTTTTAGCTCTGAGCAGTAATAGCCACTCTTCCTAAATTTGCATTTTCTTTATAAAAAAAAAAAGATGCTTAATATTTTAAAAGTAGCTCTTTCACCATTTTGAAAGTCTATGACCCTTCGGAGAAAGAGTTCAAGAATATTGCATAGTGCAAGGTTTCAAAATCTGCTAGTTGTTTTCCAGATGTACGTGGAGACTTTTAGTCTCTTCTGCCATTTACCAAGGGCATGGCTGATCGAGCTAAGCAATTTTGCTCCATATCTCTTGTTATCTTTGTCAAATAAAATTTCAATTGACTTAGGCACTGTGGCCTTTCAGCAGAATGAGTTTGAGATTTCCATCACCATTTGCATTGGAAAAAGTCATTCTGACTTCTCTGTTGAGAACTAAATTTAAAAATGAACCGTTTAAATATAAGATCACGGTTTAAATTCCCCCATTAGAAGGGATAGTTTCTTTGTATCCTATCATAGATTCATAGAATCCCTACAAAGCAGGCCATTCAGCCCATCAAGTCCACACTGACCCTCTAAACAGCATCCCACTTAGACCCACCTCCCTACCCTATTCCTGTAACCCTGAATTTCCCATGGCTAATTCACCTAGCCTGCAGATCTCTGGACACTACGGGCAACTTAACATGGCCTATCCACATAGCCTGCAATACAGTCATACAGCATGGAAACAAACCCTTTGGTCCAACTCGTCCACGTCGACCGGACATCCCAATCTGACACATTTTTGAACTGCAGTTGGAAACCAGAGCACCCGGAGAGAATGTGCAAACTCCACACAGACAGTCACCCTAGGATGGAATCAAACCTGACTGCCTTGTGAGGCAGCAGTGCTAACTATAGGACTCTTATTTTAAGAACCTTGGTTAGACCACCACCATCCAACTAAATTAAAAGAAAACAAGCCAGATTTTGCATCATATCCTCAGAATTTAAATCTTCCATTTCTGATATAAAAATCTGTTTAATCTGAACTATATCCCTTCTAAGCATAATATATTTTTAAAAGTCCAATCACTTTGAGATAATGACAACATTCTATTAGCTTTGTTAATTACATTTTGTACCTGTGCAACTGTCTTCTGTGGTTTCTGTACAATGAGGGTGATTGTGTTAATTGGACGTCAATCTACTTAGTAGTAAATCATCTCAAACCCCGAACATCAATGTTGTTATTTTTCAGGATGTGTCCTAAGCCCAACTATCTTTAGTTGCTTTATCAATGATCTTCCCCTCATTATAAATTCATAGGCTGGGTTATTCTCTCGTAATTGTACTGTATTTAGTCTATTCATAATTCCATAAAGAATTAAGTAGTCTGTGCTCATGTGCAACTAGATCTGGTCAACATCCAGGCTTAGGTTGATAATGTAAAGGATAATAATATACATACCATATAATTCACAAATAAATGGCCATAAGAAGTATAAGAGAATCTAATCAATTCCCCTTGACTTTCAATAGCAGTCCCATAATCAAATCCACCACTGTCAATATAAGGCCATAAGGCTTAGGAGCAGAAATTAAACCATTTGGCTCATTGAATGGTGGAGGAGACTCAATCATGGTTGATAAGTTTCTCAACTCCATTCTCCTGCTTTTTCCCTGTAACCCTTGATCCCCTCGACAATCAAGAACCTATCTATCTCCGACTTAAATATACTCAACGACCTAGCCTCCACAGCCTTCTGTGGCAGTGAATTCCATAGATTCACCACTCTCTGGCTAAAGAAGTTTCTCCTTACCTCTGTTCTAAAAGGTCTTCCCTTTACTCTAAGGCTGTGCCCTCGGGTCCTAGTTTCTCCTGTCAAAGGAAACATCTTCCCAATGTTCTCTCTGTCCAGGCCATTCAGTATTCTGTAAGAGTCCTTAAATATTTCTTATATGTTAAGCCTTTCATTCCTCAGATCATTCTCATGAATCTCGCCTGGACCTGCTCCAGGACCAGTACATCCTTCCTGAGACATGGGGCCCAAAATACTCTAAATGTGGTCTGACCAGAGCTTCATAAAGCCTCACAACTACATTCTGCTTTTATATTCTAATACTCTCACAATTAATGCCAACATTGTATTTGCCTTCCTAACTACCGACTCAACCTGCAAGTTTACCTTAAGAGAATCCTGGACTAGAAATTCCAAGTCCCTTTGCATTTCAGATTTCTGAATTCTTTCCCTGTTTAGAAAATGGTCCATGCCTCCATTCTTCCTACCAAAGTGCATGGCCTTACACTTTCCCACATCGTATTCCATCTGCCAATTCTTTGACCACTCTCCTAACCTGTCTAAACCCTTCTGCAGTCTCCTCAACGTTACCTATCTCTCTACTTACCTTTGTATCATCTACAAACTTGGCCAAAATGCTTTCAGGTTTTTCATCTAGATCATTAATGTATAAAGTGAAAAGTCGGGGCCCCAACATTGAAACTTGTGGACACTACTAGTCACTGGCTGCCATCCTGAGAAGGACCCTTTTATCCCCACTCTTTGCTTTGTGCCAGACAGCCAATCTTCTATCCATACTACTATATTGCCTCTAACACCATGGGCCCTTAACTTACTCAGCAGCCTCCTGTACAGCACCTTGTCAAAGGCCTTCTAGACGTCCAGGCAGATAACATCCATTGGCTCTCCTTGGCTTAACCTGCTCATTACCTCCTCAAAGAATTCTAACAGATTTGTCAGGCATGACCTCCCCTTGATGAAACTGTGCTGACTTTGCCCTGTTTAATCTTTCACTGCCAAGTATTCAGAAATCTCATCCTTCACAATGGACTCCAAAATCTTACCAATGACCAAGGTCAGGCTAATCAGTCTGTAATTTCCTATCTTTTGCCTTATTTCCTTCTTAAACAGGGGGTTACATTAGGGATTTTCCAGTCCTTTGACACTAGTGATTCCTGAAAAATCACCACTAATGCCTCCACTAACTCTTCAGCTGTCTCCTTCAGAACTCTGGGGTGCAGTCCATCTGGTCCTGGTGATTATTCCACCTTTGGGCCATTCAATTTTCTAGTACCTTCTCCTTGGTGATGGCTACCATACTCAGTTCTGCCCCCTCCACCACCCCACCCCACCCCCAACTCTCTCGAATTTTTTTGGGATCGTGAAGACTGAAGCAAAGTGCTTATTCAGTTCCTCATCCATTTCTTTGCTCCCTATTACTACTTGTCCAGCGTCATTTTCCAGCAGTCCAATGTTCACTTTTGCCTCTCTTTTACTCTTTCTATATCAAAAGAAACTCTTGTAATCTTCTGTATTACTGGCTAGCTTACCCTCAATTTTAAGCTTCTATCTCCTTATTTCTTTTGTCATTGTCCTCTGTTGGTCTTTAAAGGCTTCCTACTGCCCTTTGCCATATTATATGCTTTTACTTTTGCTTTCATGCTGTCCCTGACTTCCCTCGTCAGCCCTGGTTGCCTCATCTTTCCCTTAGTATGTTTCTTTTCCCTAGGGATGATTTTTTGCTGTGTCTTCCAAATTACTCTTGGAAACTCCCTGCCATTGCTGGTCTACTGTCTTTCCTGCTAGGCTTCTCTCCCAGTCAATTCTGCCCAGCTCCTCCCTTATGCCTCTGTAGTTGCCTTTATCCAGCTGGAATACCATTACATCTGATTCCACCTACTCCCTCTCAAATTGCAGAATAAATTCAGTCATATTATGGTCACTGCCTCCTAACTGTTCTTTCGTCTTAAGCTCCCAAGTCTGCCTCATTGCACAACACAAAATCCAGAATTGCCTGTTGCCTAGTGGGCTCCACCACAGCTGCTCCAAATATCTTGAGGCTCAACACTGATCAGAAACTTAATAGGTCCGGTTACATAAATATTGTGGTGATAAATACAGGTCAGAGTCTGGATGTTATTTGCTGAATAGCTCAAATTCTGACTCCTTATAGTATTTCAACCATCTACAAAGGTGCAAATCAGGAATACGAAGGAATATTTTGCACAAATTTGAATGAGTGCAGCTCTAAAAAAATTCAAGCAGCTCCATCCATCCAGGACAAATCAACTGATCTGATTGGCATCTTATCCACCAGTATAATCCCTCCAATGTAACAATTACGGTAGTATACACCATCCACAAGATGTACTGCAGCAATTTGCTGCAGTTCCTTCTACAGATCTTCTAAATCATGCCAGCTACCACTTAGTAGAAAGGCAACAATTAGATGGGAATATCATGAGCTTTTAATTTGCCAAGACATGCGGTGGCACTACGTGTGTTATTTTCCTCTAAAAATGTGCTGCCAACAGTCTGAAAAGGCATTGTGCCTACCAAACAATTCAGCCACGTTGTGTATGAATTTCAGTGCCAGGCTCATGGCTGTAGGTCATGATGAACCAACTGATGGAATCAAACAGTAATTTCCTTTAGCTATCTGCTATCAGCCTGAATTTGAAACAAAATGTCTATTGTTACAGGTGATACTGCAATTGGGCAGCACTTGGTACACAATGCTGAGTTTAATGATCACTACAGTAACAAATACTTTACGATAATAGGTCAAGCTCATGACATGAAACACACAAAACCAGAAATTGCTGGAGAAACTTCAGAACTAAAGAAGAGTCACTGGACTGAATCCAGCAATTTCTGTTTTTGTGTGTTTCAGATCACCAGCATCCACAGTTCTTTGTTTTATTTACGCTCACAACCTGCTTCAGGCACATTAAATGATCCAACATACATTCATACACATGGACCTGTTCTCTGCAAACAAAAGGAATCTGTTCAAGCCTTTCTCCTTTTAAACATCTTTTTAATATCCCCTTGGAGTCTTTTGTTTGTGTTTTCTACTTTGTAGTCTGAGTTTTACGTCATCCGTTGTGATATAGATAGGTACTGGAACTGCCCATGACTGAAGAGAATTGGTTGTTAAGGCAGTAGTTTATACAGTCCGAATTGTAATCTTCATACACATACACATAAGAAAATGAAGTGCCTCGTGGAAATCTTATTGGGAAAAGAGAAAATTTGTTACTTAGTAAAGTGCAGAAGGGAAAGTCTAATCCCACTATGATCAAAGGCTGAAATAATTGCCATTACATATGTAGGTATACTGACATTATCAGTGCAACTAACGAACGAAAGTGAAGGAATTTAGACAAACGGTTGCACATAGTACAGAAAAGCCCATAACCCGTCAGCAGGGGAGATTGAAGTACAAATAGTTTAAACACCAAGGCCCAAATGAATGATAACGAAGGATATAAAGAGAAAGCCTCGGGAAAGGGCACTGAAAAACAGACAACATTGTAACGGGGCAATTGCAGAACATAGTCATTATGACTTCGGCAAATAAACAATCACAGCTTCACAAGGTAACAAACAGCACCCACTGACTACGATGAAGCTGGTAAACGTCAGGGAAAGTGCATAATGGTCACTGCATGTAATCATTGTAACACAGAATGTATAAATATCCCGTATTTTATTGGGAGAGGGGGATTGTTTTGGAGTCTGTCTCCAGGGACCTCTTCCAGTCTGTGTGGTAAGGAGCTCCGAATAAAGATTGATTTGTCCTGCTGAACACAGGACTCAGACTCCTCTTTAAAGTCGCTCTCCAACACGGCCAGATCCATCACACCACTGACAGTCAGTGGAACGGAAGCTCGGATATTTTCTGTGCCATTACCTGTAGCAGTTCCGTTTAACATAGCTCTAGGTGTCTGACAGAATAGCGGTAAGCTCCATGCTAACATTTACTGGGTATACTGAGGGAGTTAGTGGAGCAATTCATAACAAAATTAGTTTCCAGACCTATGAGTGAATTTAAATCCATCACCAGAAATCAACCTTCCTTCCTGCTTCAACACATTTTAATTCTTTTTTATTGTATCTTTTTTGTGCTGATTGTACTACACTCCCTTACGGAGGGAGTCAGCAAGTAACGTACTCTCAGCTTTTCATAAATCCTGCTGGCTAATTTTTGTTTAAATCTTCAGACATTTCCCTCCCCCCAAGCCCCCACACCCCATTTAGCTTCTCCATCGAATGCCCTGGTTATGAATCAGAAACTAATGAAAACCTGAGAGCGTAAGTTTTATTCTGTCACAAGAGCTTAAATATGTCTGTATTATTTACAGAGACTTATTTGTGTATGATCAGGATAGCGAGATTTTTTGATGCTGTTTCTGGTATTTTGGAGTCTACTGTGAATGTGTTTCGAATCACAAAGCTTTTTTGAGAGGTCTGCAGATATCTCAGACTGAATTTTGCTTTGGAAGCAGGGAGCTCACTGTCAAGCCAAAAGCAGGAGTTGATCGCACTCCCGCAAGACTTTGTAGTGTCTATCCAATTTAGGAAGTTAGCCCACCGGTAAGTGCTACCAGCCAAATTAAGCTCAGCAACTGATGCTGCAGAACCAGAATGAGGGTCTCTCCATGGTGGGACGTCGTCAAAAAGCATACAAGTACCTTTGGAGAAGCTAGGGCCAAGCCCTGCTGATTAAAACAAGGGAGCTGTTACAGCAGCCGTGCCTCAAATGTGGGTCAACCCTTATCACATTGAAGCCCTCTATCTACTGCCACACTCACTGGGAGGCAACAAAAAGTGCTCCCTAATAAGGCCATGAAATAGATCAGGTGGTCAACCTATGGGTTTGCAGTATGGCAGTACGGCAGGATAAGAGGATTTTCTCTCCTGATATTTTGCTCCATTAAATTGCAGCCTCCTCCTATACCATTGAAGTGGGACTTTTGAGCCCAACAGCCATTGAGGTCAAATATGTCTTAGACACTGAGCTTTCAAAAATCTCAGAAGCAAGAAAGTAACTTTAGTGCAGATGTGAGTCAGATGGTTAGTTCCAGTAAACAATATCACAAACATCTCCTGAAGACATCCTGCTGGATGATTGGTAATTAGCACTCACTTTGATCCTGCAAACCTATTTTTAGAAATACACTCAGTGCTGATGCTATTTCTACAACTGAAAATAATACATTCCATCAAGATGAGGTATCCCTGGCTCCCAGCTGATCATTCTGTAAAAGATTCTCCCTCTTTCTGTGACAGGGGTGAATGGATATGGTCTGGTGTCATTTGGTTGAGACAATGTCTCCTCCATTTCTTAATTAGATTATATGGTGGTGGTTATCCAGCATAATTGATCTGATGTCCTGAATTCCAATCCCTCTAAATAGTATCAGTCTTGTTGAAGGCAGTACTATGATTGTAAAACAATTAAAATAGGATATAAACTGCTTGAAACTCAGTATTGTTGGAGAAATCTCAATGTACCAGCAGAGATTGTCTTTCTACAACTTCAAAATAAAGGCTGCTTGACGTTTGACCAAAAAGACCCTGTGTTAAGACTGGTTTAAAATAGTTTTAAAACATTCCACAACACCCAATCTGTCTCTGGTGGCCTAGAAAATTTCAGCTTTATAAATAGGAAATAAAAAGTGCTGCAGGGATTTTGTTTCACTTTATAAGGTTGAATTTCACTGCTTAAGAATAACTCCAGACAGATTATTTCAATTTGTTGAATGAAACATTTTATAGTACACACCTACATTAATCACTACTGACAGCAATTTTAACATTGATAAAACAAAAACTGGTTCACTGTCGCACCTGATCCTGTTGCAAGGTGGGATTATGTGAATTCACGCAATGCTGATGTAACTATTTTAAAAAACAGGCAGGAGCCTAAAATTTAGAAGGATTTCACAGCAGCTGTGGAATCTGCTCCTCAAACTTCCTGAACTGAAATGGGGAGGAGTAACTATTTTAAAAAAAGTTTTCTCAGATATCTCTGTCATTATGGGTGCAAAAAATACTTTTGTACAGGCTACAAGTAGGAGATATAGAGGATGATACATTGTTAAGACAAATCATTTTAAATAGTCTATGAAGAAAGAAAAACATTGATATCTACATAAATGCTAGGTCAGTCAACAACTCAAAATTGTTCAAAACTGTTGAAATCAGGCAAGGAGCAAATAAGTGGTCAAGTATATCTCCATTTAAATATGGCATACAAATGACGCGAAAGAGAAATAATAAAATATTTGGAATAATTATTCATAATACAATATGGTCACCACACGCCTCTGCTAGTAACGATATGCCTGTATTCTCTGCATGGCGTTGGCATTTTCCAAACATTTGCTACTGACGATGGGTCAGGAGGCCTTGGGCCCTGGGCAAGAGTGTGGCTAAGGCTGAGAGGGGGAGCAGCAGTGGTTGGAGGAGAGGTCTGTATCAGGAACAGGATTAGAAGAAGAGAGTAGGGGTGGAGGGACTTGCACCAGAAGTGAGGGGAGAGTAGTGAAGCTCG
This sequence comes from Rhincodon typus, assembly GCF_021869965.1. Taxonomy (NCBI): domain Eukaryota; kingdom Metazoa; phylum Chordata; class Chondrichthyes; order Orectolobiformes; family Rhincodontidae; genus Rhincodon; species Rhincodon typus. The sequence continues at coordinate 20,733,876 of NC_063350.1, read as the reverse complement.
TAGGGCCAGGAGACCATGGTGGCTGGCACTGTGTCCCTGGACAAGGAATTGATACAGGAGTATGTTCCGGAAGGTCAGCACTGGAGCTGGAGAGGACAGAGCAGCAACGTCTTGAATGTTAAAGGGTAAAGTTCCAGACCTGCATAACCTTTTGCTCCTCTTTGTCAGGCCCAGCCTTCTTGAGGCCTAGATCACTTTCAGCTTGAACTCTGGAAGTATCATCTTGGAGACTGTAGCTGCCTCTTCCATTGCTCCAATAATAAGACATGGTTAGCCTCTTCATGCGTGCACACTCTTGGAGCCATCCACAGATGGAGTCTGCTGCATTCGTAACCTAAAATATTATGGGACACAGAATTCTACGTCGTTCAGTTGAGATTTTAATTAAGTCATGAAGGATGACTGGATGAATCGAATGAACCTGCCTGTCAAATAAATGACCTATTAAACAGCCTGTGATATTCTGCAGAAGAAATTGAAGCTGACTCATTTCCAAAAAAACGCATGATTCACTGCGATAGTTTGTTATTTTACATAATACAGTGTTGCAGATAACTTGGAGTTTAGCCAGCTGTCTGCAATCTATCACCAATTTTCATTTATCCTCAACAAAACTTCATTAAAATATGATGTGGAGGTGCTGATGTTGGACTGGGGTGGACAAGGTCAGAAGTCACACAACACCAGGTTATAGTCCAACTGGTTTATTTGAAATCACAAGCTTTCAGCATGCTACTCCTTAGTCAGGTGAGGTCACTTCACCTGAAGAAGCAGCAGCATTTCAAAAGCTTGTGATTTCAAATAAACCAGTTGGACTATAAACTGGCATCATTTGACTTCTGACCTGATTAAAATATGTCACTGGATATTTATGTGAAGGGCAATATCTTCTGCAGCATTTTTAAGTGGAGCAACTACATATCCTGTATAATTTTCCCAAGGATCAGAAACCTATCCAGTATATTGGGTATTAGCATCCCAGACAACTTGTTCACAAATTATTGCACAAGGCTTTGAGAAAGTGATGGTGGACATTCTCTTCAATTCACTCTAGTCTTTATATTGATACATTTAGGCAAAAAAATTTCCAATCATGATGAAAGGAAGAGTGAAGCATATCCAAGTGGGTATTGCTATAATCTCAGTTGAATTTAATATTGGACAAGTCATAGATCATGTTTTAATTTTGCGATTTGTTCAGTCACTGGACATATTCAGACGAGGCTACTGTTGTACTTTTAACAAAAAAATGTCCAAGTTGATTACGTACAAAGAAGATGAAATCAGAGCCAATCTTTATCAAATGAAAGCAAAATGTTGCAGATGCTGGAAATCTAGAGAAAAATAGGAAGTGCTTGAGAAACTCAGCAAGTCTGGCAGCATCTGCAGAGAAAAGGAGTTAACATTGAACCCAACGTGATTGCTTTTCTTCTGTCTCTACAGATGCTGCCAAAACCACTGAGTTTCCCCAGCACTTGGTCTTTTATTTCAGAATACCAGCGTCTGCAGTATGTTGCTTTCATCCGAGTGTTTATTCACTGTCACTTCCCTTCCAGGTGTGTCCACGTCAAATAGTTCTGTTCTCTTTGACAAGATTTCTGCTTAGTCTTTCAGCTTGTTCACCTTCTTGCTTTCTATTTCATTCCATGTGTTTGATAAAGTGTTTGCCAAAACTCACTTTCACAGTCATATCTCCTTCCTCAGTGATGTCTCCAGTTTTGCCTCACCCCATACGGGTTCCAACTGAAGTTCCATTCTTCATGCTTAAAATCCAAATAAGATTACAGCTCTCATAATTCTCTCCAGACAGCTGTTCCTGCCACATCCTAAGACTCAGTGCCATGCACTGCCACATGTAGACTCTCAACCTCTCTCTTTATCACAATTACCAAATGCTATCTCAAAGCAGTCCTGGTCTATTTCATTCTTTGTCTCATTCAACACTTAAACATGAATCCTTTTCTCTTCCTTTCAGGAGTTAAGGAACACAAGCTCCAAAAACTGGCAGTTCCCAATGTATCTAATGATACTTCCTTCCCTCCCTTTCTCTCTATGATATCCCGTCCAGTAATCTCAGCTCTTGCCATGTATTCACTGTATCCTCTGACCTTCTCCTCTGTAATGCTGAATAATCTGTGCTCAGCAAAAAGAGCTAGTTTCATCTCTTTATGCCCCCATATCAATGAATTTCAGGTTTGACATGATGTTAAACTCTTCTCCTACCACCTTCACCTCCATGCCCTCTTCTTTGGATGGAAATTCTCTTCCCATTCCAAAGACCCTTTCACCTATCTCAAATACTAAAGATTTAAAGTGATCCCCAAAGAAGCAAAGGTGCAGTACGTAGTTAGGAGTGTCGTGGAGGCAGGTTCAGTTGAAGCATTCTAGAAGGCATTGTATGAATATTCAAATAAAAATAATGTGTAAGGGTAAGGGGAAAAAGTGGAAGATTGACACCAGGAAACAATATCACTAGGTAACCAAATAGCCAACTTGAAACTTAAAAATGTATTCATCGTATTTTTCATCACTACGTGATATTGTTTAATATAATTTTTCAAGTTGCAACTCGCAACTGCTTTTGCCTTACCAGGCACACAACTATTGCAAGGAACATAACTTTCCACAAGATTTCAATGAAACTACATTAAATATAGTCCGATGTACATATGGCCATTTTTCCAAAACAGAAAGTAAAGCAAGGGCACTTCCTGTACAGAGATTTGCAGAGAAACTGCATAATGGTGGTGTTGTACACTTCTTGTTAGTCTTAAAAAAGCTAAAGGCAACACTTGTTTTCATTATGCGATTAAGTGGCACAGAAATAATGTCTAGCCCTGGGCATGCAGCTGGAATGCATTTACAATCATCTGAAACTATGTCACAAGAAATGCATCTGTAGGTAGTAAGTCAAACATTTCTTTTAGGAATCCATGTCATTTTGTAAAAAGTTAATTGTTGAGTTTCAGGATTAGGGCCAAGACAAATACAGTCCCTATGCAGTTCATATTTGGCCACATTGTGATGACTTGGGGCACTTTGGTACTGGGATTTTAAATAAATGGCAGCTATTAATAGAGGTGGTCAAATAGCAGTCATTCTAAACTGGGGCAGGACTTATGAAAGGCTGGTTTGTTTAACATTCTTCTTCATATTGCTGCTTGCATTGCAATTTTGAACTCGAGATGTTTACAAAGTATAAGAGTCAGAAAATCTTACAAGTTATGAGCAGGATTTTTGCCAGAGGCTTCAGAAAATGGGGGTCAGAAGCCCAACTTGCTGGCACTGGGGCTGGTTGACCTATTTTCTCGAGAGGTAGCCTCCTAATTGACCATATCTAAGTGATAAAGAGGAGAGGTAGGGCTAATTCGGGATAAAAATATAATTTACACACTGAGGCAGTGGGCACAGCTGAACTTTTAAATAAATACTTTGCATCTGTCTTTACAAAGAAAGAAGACTTTTTGCTACACCTGCCCCCATACCTCCTCCCTCAACCCCATCCCAGGCCCCAAGAAGACTTTCCACATCAAGCAGATGTTCACCTGCACATCTGCCAATGTGGTATACTGCATCCGCTGTACCCGGTGTGGCTTCCTCTACATCGGGGAAACAGAGCGGAGACTCGGGGACCGCTTTGCAGAACACCTACGCTCGGTTCGCAATAAGCAACTGCACCTCCCAGTCGCGAACCATTTCAACTCCCCCTCCCATTCCTCAGACGACATGTCCATCCTGGGCCTCCTGCAGTGCCACAACGATGCCACCCGAAGGTTGCAGGAACAGCAACTCATATTCCGCTTGGGAACCCTGCAGCCCAATGGTATCAATGTGGATTTCACAAGTTTCAAAATCTCCCCTCCCCCTACCGCATCCCAAAACCAGTCCAGCTCGTCCCTGCCTCCCTAACCTGTTCTTCCTCCCACCTATCCCCTCCTCCCACCTCAAGCCGCACCTCCATCTCCTACCGACCAACCTCATCCCACCCTCTTGACCTGTCCGTCCTCCCTGGACTGACCTATCCCCTTCCTAACTCCCTACCTACACTCACCTTTACTGGCTCCATCCCCGCCTCTTCGACCTGTTTGTTTCCTCTCCACCTATCCTCTCCTCTATCCCTCTTCTATCCGCCTCCCACTCTCTCCCTATTTATTTCAAAACCCCCTTCCCCTCCCCCTTTTCTGATGAAGGGTCTGGGCCCGAAACGTCAGCCTCTCTGCTCCTATGATGCTGCTTGGCCTGCTGTGTTCATCCAGGCCTGCACCTTGTTGTCTCAGATTCTCCAGCATCTGCAGTTCCTACTATCCCTAGACTTTACCCATCCATGCGGAAAGAGGAGGAAATTAAGATTGATAAGGGGGAAGGTGCTGAATAGGTTGTTTGTACTTAAAAGTTGGCAATACATTGAGAACAGAGGACATGTATTCAAGCATACTGAGGGAAGTGAAAATGGAACTTGCAGAGGCACTGTTAATAACCTTTCAATCTTCCTAAGAATGAGGGGCGGGTTTGGAATGTTGCAAGCGTTACATCCTTGCTCAAAAGAGAGTGTAAGGATAAGCCAAGCAACCACAGACCAGTCAGTTTAATTGTGGTGATTAGGAAACTTTTAGAAACAATAGTTTGGGGCAACATTAACAAGAACTTGGATAAATGTGGACTAATTAAGGAGAGCTAGCATTTTTTTAAAGGAGTAAATCATGTTTAACAAATATACAGCAGTGTTTCTGACACGGTAACAGTGAGGGTTGATCAAGGCAATGCTGTCGGTGGTGCACACGACATCTAGGAGGCATTTGTGGCAAATGATGCACCACACACGCATGAGAAAAGTTTGAGCTCATGAAATAAAAAGAGCTGTAGCAACATGGATGCACAATCTGTTGATTGACAGGAAACAGTAATGGTTAATTGAAGTTTTTGAACTGGGGAAGGTCTGTAGTGAAGTTTCCCAGGGCTCAGAGTTGGTTTGAACTCTTGATTTTCCTGATATATGAACACTTTAGACCTTGGGATAATGGGCGCTATTTCAAAATTTACTGATGAGATGAAACATGGCAGCATAGTAAACTGTGAGGAGGATAGAACTGCAAAAAGGACAGACTAGTTAGAGTAGGTAGATGATGTTCAATATAGAGGGGACATATCTTACCAGAAGGAAAACAAAGACAATATAAAATAAAGGATACAACTTTAACAGGAGAGGCAGGAGCAGAGAGACTGGAGTGTACCCATGGATAAGTCATTAGAATGTGGCAGGACAGGTTAAGAGAGCAGTTAATAAAGCGTACAGTATCTTGGACTTTATTTGTAGCAGCATTGCTCTTGTTGTCAATGAGGAGATTGAACCTGCATAAGACAATAGTTTGGTCTCAGCTGGACTATCCTGCCTAGTTCTGGATGCTGCAATTAAAGAAGGAATTATGTGAAGGCATTGGAGAGGGTGTAGATGAGGTTTAAGATAATGATTTCAGAGCTAAAGAATTTCAGTTATGAAGATAGATTGGAGACTGATTTCCATGGAGAGGAGAAGGCTGAGGGGATCTGATGGAGTTTTCAAAATTGTGAGATGCCATTACACAGTAAATAGGGAGAAAATGTTTCTATGCATGAAAGGATCATGAATGAGAGGGCAGTGATTTTAAAATAATTAGTAAAAGATGCAAAAATGTGGACAAACCTTTTCAATCTTTAAGTGGTGAGCGTCTGGAATGCACTGCTTGAAAATCTGCTGGAAGCAGGTTCAATTGAGCATTCTAAAAGGAATTAGGTAGTTATTTGAAGAGGAAGAATTTGCAGGGCAATGGGAAAGGCAGAAGAATGGCATGAGTTGAGATGCTCATTCGAAGAGCTGTCACAGACATGACGGGCCATTGGCCTCCTTTTGTAATTTAATTTCCCGTCTTCTTAGGGATAAAGGACAGGATGTAACTTTGCCTCCACCATTTAGCAAGTAGGAAGTTCACAGCCATTCCAAAACTTTCAGTGACTGGACAGCATCTCGAAGCAACCCTGACATTTGTCCCTTTGTTTACCTGACTCCTGACCTCCTAGCACACCAGTCCAGAGCAAGAAATAACCTGCACTGCAGCACAAAAAACGGGAACTCAGTCCCCCCTTCATATATCAGTAGATGGTATTGAGAAGATAGGCAGGGTGATGTCCTAGTAGATAATGATCAATAAAACAGTTTGTATGTTTTAGTCAGAACAAACTTATAATGACTAGAGCCAAAAAGATTGTGTACGCTATCAAAAAAATGATTTGTGGTGCCAGACTACCCATTTCCTTTTTTAAGGACACAAGTCTCTGTAAATGTTTAAAATGAATTGCGTGCTAGACTAGGCAACATACTTCTTCAGTCTTAATACCGAAAGATATTCTCAGTGTGACCAGTATTTAATTTAATTATCAGGATCAGTGATTGACCCCTGAAAGTTAATTAACGAGACTATACAACATAGCATCAAGACACAAGTAATCTACTCAGTATGGCCATTTTAATTCCCTCAAAAGTGGACAAACCTTCTTTTATATGTATTCATGGGGAAAAGGCCTCACTGGTTGGGCCAGCATTTATTTCCCATCCCTAATTGTCCTTCAGAAGACAGTTGTGAGTTATTTTGAACCAATGCAGTCACTTTTCTTTTAATATATAGGTACACAATGTTATTAGGAGTTCAAGGATTTTAATCAATTTTCTGTCTGCAAGAGTTTTCCATTTCCGATTGCCACCATAAGCTTATCTATTTTTAGACTTTGCAATCGATAAGTACTTTTTTTTGGCTTTACAAGATCTGTTTCATTATGGTAATAATTCCAAGGTAAGCATTCAATATTAGACATGGTAAGAAAAGGTCTAAACTTCTGTGAGTGAACAGAAGCAGGTTTTATTTAATATAACTATTTTTCATTCACGTTAAGAGAAGACATCTTTCTGAAACTTTATGGACTCAAGCTCTGGTTCCAGAAGGTTGGGTTTCACTATGACATAGCTCATGGAGGAAATGTTTCCTGTGGAATGCTGATTGTGGAGAGGAAGATGTGTTGGTGATGGAATCCTGCTGGAGGTGGTAGAAATAGCAGTGGACGATCCTTTGAATGCAGGAATGGAAAGTGAGGCCAAAGAGAATGCTATCATTGTTCTGGGTGAGGGTGGACTGTGGAAGATGGTTTGCAATAGTTGAAAACCTTGACAACCGTGCTTGGGCTGGAGTGGGGGTGTCCTCCTTTTTCCTTAACCGAGGACATGTCAGAGGTTCCTGGGTGGAAGGAGGCTTCATCAGAGCAGATGTGATGGAGACAGAGAAATTGAAAGAATAGAATCCTTACAGGAGGCAGTGTGTGAGAAGGTATGGTTGACATAACTGTGGGGGTTGATGGGCTTATAGTGGATATTGGTGCACAGCCTACCCCCAAAATGGAACAGTGAAGTCAAGGAAGTGAAAGGAAGAGTTGGGGTAGGGTAAGTGAAGAGAGAGAAGGATGGACATCAAAAACAAAACAGATTAATTTTTCCAGTTCCAGACATGAGCAAGAAACAGAACCAATGATATTATCAATGAAATGGAGAAAGTAAGATGTGGGTGGCAACACAATTAGGACACTGGAGGAAGGAATGTTTCGCATTCCTTGTAAAGGGATAGGCATAACTGGGATCCATAGCCACATCTTTGATTTGGAGAAAGTGAAAGAAATTAAGGGAGAAGTTGTCCAAAGTGAGAATTAGGTCAGCCAGGCAAAGGAAGGTGGAGATAGATGGGACATGTCCAGGCCTCCTTTCAAGGACGAAGAAGAGAGCCTTCAGGGGGGATAGTTGTATAAAAGGACTGCACATCAATGGTGAAGAGGATGCAGCTGGAATTGGAAAATGGTAATTGTAGAACAGATGTAGTGTCAAAAGAATCACATCAGAAAAATAAAATTCAAGAAGCAGGACTGCCCTGTGGGGGATACCCATCACTTTAGCTTAGTCCTGTCCCAAAACTTATTCTTTACCATTCTTGAATCTGTTTTCCCTCTCTGTCCAATCTCCTCCCACTTGTATTTATCATTCTCCTGACCCATTTTTCTTACATCCCTGTCCTTCCTCAAAGACAGAGCTGTGTCTTGTCAATTTTGATCTCAGCAGACCCATTTGCTCCTTTTCACATCTTCATTTGCAACAATTTTACCTCTCTATTTCTCCTTTACCACCAATAGCCCTACCACTCCAAGTTTTTCTCCAGCAGTGAGGACATTTCCTTAATCCTGGCACAGGGCAGGCGCAGATTTTGAGTTGCATTCTTAGGGCTGCAGGGAACAGTATCCACCCTCTGAACTACACTGTCTCCTATAACTGCAATATTCCTATTATCTACCCTTACTTGAATGGTTCTTTGTACCACAGTGCTATCGTCAATTCACCCATCCTCCCTGCAGTCCCCATTCTTGTCCACACGGCTTAGAAAACGTCAAACTGTTGGACAACTCCAGGGGCTCCTCAAATGTAACCCCAAGTCCACAGCCACAAGCTCTTGTCCCTGATCACAGATCAAATTTGAAGTACTTAGTCTGAGGGGTGTAACTGACCCCTGGAGCAAAGTGCCCAGGTAAACTTCCCTTTCTCTTTGGAGTACAATGTCTGAAGGTCCTCAATCCCAAGTTCCTTGAGCTACAAACACTTACTGCAGGAATACTGTGGATCCCCTAACGTCCTGTAGCTTCCACATTACTGCTGCATCACTAATTAATTAGTTATCCTAGATCCCTTGCTCTTTACACTTTACTCTACTTTGTTAAAAACAAACACACTAGTAGTGGGGCAGCACGGTTGCTCAGTGGTTAGCATTGCTGCCTCACAGCGCCAGGGACCTGGGTTCGATTCCACCCTTGGGCAACTGTCTGTGTGGAATTTGCACATTCTTCATGTCTGAATGGGTTACCTCCAGGTGCTCCAGTTTCCTCCCACAGTCCAAAGATGTGCAGGGTAGGTGGATTGGCCATGCTAAATTGCCCATAGTGTCCAAGGATATTTGGGTTAGTCATGGGGAAATGCAGGGGTAGGGGAATGAGTCAGGGTGGGATGCTCTTCAGAGGGTCAGTGTGACTTGTTGGACCAAATGGCCTGTTTCCATTCTGTAGGGATTCTATGGTATCAATCCTGTACATAAACAGCTTTTTTTTTCTCCCAAGAGAAGTGAAACCCTAGAGACTAAACACAAACTGAAGACATTACTTTAGCAGAGGGTCCACTTCTTTGAGCGAGGACATGCTCAATAGCTATACCTAAAGTAAAGGTACAATTAACTCTTTACTCTATAGTGAATTGAATTAGCTCTATTGTTGCATGTACTCAAAGGAGTACAGTGAGAAGTTTGTAAATCACCACTTACAGCACTATCTTAGGGAAAAAGGAACCTAGATACATCTTTTTCAGTTACAAAATTAGTAACAATGTCACCAATACATAGCGCCATCTTAGGTACAATCCTTAGTTATAGAATAGAGAAATGAAGAAAAAAAATACTTACATTGCAGCTATAGGAGGTATATTTAAAGAATAGAACTTTTTATTCTTCCATGCCTTTGAACTGGCAGATGTCATTTCAAATGAATATAAAACTGTGAATTGCAAACGGACAGAGCATAACAGCTTCTCCTGACTATAATCATTCCATTCATTGCCTGTTTTTCCATGCCCTCTAACAATTTCCTTAACTAATTTCATACAACTGGATTTCATGGAAGAGATGCTATATTCCTCATTACTTCAATTGCTGGTTCACCAATCAAAACTCACCAATCACATGAAAAGAAAGCTTAACCTCTTGCATCAGACAATAAATGGGCACAACGTTGCACCACTTACTCAATATCAACCAAAAAAACAGAAATCCATTTTATACTACAATAATAAAACATAAAACTGTAAATTACAGGTATGGCACCAATTAACTTACAAATAATCTTTACAAAAAATTCCTTAATCAAAGCTACTGTCTCAATCAAAGCAGCTGGTGATTATTCTTGTCACAGTGAGTTTAATTTGTATACAATGATCCACTCATCAAGGCCCTTTATGTAGCTACCAAGCTCCTGCAGAGTAATGAATAAAGATACAACAGTCTGGAGTTGAGCCAATCACGGACCTTTGCTTCAAGTGTCTTGAAATCACCATTTCACCAGCTCCTTATTAATTAGTGTCATCTACTCTGCCCCTAACTCATAGTTATCATTTTAATCATCACTTCCATTTTGGAGTGTAAATCTTATACACCCGCTTGGTGCTTTATTATAATTGCTATGCCAGAGACTGCAGATATCTTGCATGCAAACCAGTACACCGAGCTAATTTGCAAGCAAAAATGGTTTGAAAGGATTGATTGTGTTTCAATAATGAGTTACATTTATTTGAATTTTGGCAGAAATTCTTTACAAGAATGTAGTTCGATAATCTATTTATAAAATCTAGAAAATCTGTGGCTGGCTTTGAGGACTGATAGGGGTGCATCTAGAGATGAGCAAGTCTATAATTTCCTGCTGTGAAACAGCAGACCAGCTTGTTTCCAACCCAAAGCCAATTTGAAAAAATAGCTGAGTCAAGAGCAAGAATGTTACATATCGATGATGTTGAGTAGCCAATTAAACAATTCAATTTCCATACAGACTGAGATTACCATGAAGGATTCTTCTTCTCAAACTGTCCTCTTGCCTGAGGCATGGTGATCCTCAGATTAAACCATCACCAGTTGTCTCTCTCTCTCTCTAATGAGAGAGCAGCCCTATGGTCGGATAGGATCCTGGTGGCTTTACCTTTACCGTATATTGTGTTGCATGACATTACTTCAGTGCCCATTGGGATAGATATAGAAACTCCAGACTGGGTATCCATAAGATGCCGGGGATCACTACCAGCAGCAGAATTGTATTTGGTCACAATTTGTAAGCTCGTGGCCTTGTATATCTTCCATTCTACCAAGACCACCAAGCCAGAGATCAAGTCTGGTTTGATGAAAAGTGTAGGAGGGCATGCCAAGTGCTGCACCAGGCATAGCTAAACAGGAAGTGTCAACCTGGTGAAGCTACTTGCATGCCAAACAGTGTAAGCAGTGTGCAACAGACAGAGCTAAGAAATGCCACAAACCAAAGCTCTGCAAGCCTGCCACATCCAGGTGTGAATGGCAGTGGATAATAAAAAAAAATCACTGAAAGAGGTGGCTTCATAATTATCCCTATTTTCAATGATGGGGGGAACACAACACACAGGTGCAAAAGACACGAATGAAGCACTTATGAGCATCTTCAGCCAAGAATGCTGCGTGGGCAATCAAACCTAATGTCAAGAGGCAGCTGAAGGAACTTAATACTGCAAAGGCCCTGTCACATTCTGGCAATAGTATTAAAGACCTGTGTTCCAGAACTATCTGCACCTCCTTGCCATGATATTCCTGTACAGTCACAACACTGGTATCTTGTTCTGGCTATGGAGGAAGTATAATAAAAATTTACCAGACTGATTCCTGGGATAGCAGGACTCACATATGAAGAGAGATGAAATTAATTAGGACTATATTTACTGGAGTTTAGAAGAGTGAGGGGGGAATCTCATAGAAACCTACAAAATTCTAGCATAAAATTCCAGGATAAACACAGGAAGGATGCTACCAAATACTGGAGAGTCCAGAACTAGGGTTCACAGTTTAAGGATATGTGGTAGGCCATTTTGGAGAGGAGGAGACATTTCTTCACCTAGAGAATAGTGAGCCTGTGGACTTTCCTGCGTCACTGAAAGCAGTTGAGGCCAAAATATTGAATGTTTTCAAGAAAGAGTTAGATATTGTTCTTAGGGCTACAGGGATCAAAAGACGGTGGGGGGAGAAAATGGGAACAGGATACTGAGTTGGCTGATTAGCCATGATCATATTGAATGTGGATCAGGCTCAAAGGGCAAATGGCCTACTCCTCTTCCTATTTTCTACGTTTCTAGCAAAATTGGCTTAAAAATAATAGTGAAGCTAATCTTGTCTCAATTACTTATGCGTAAACCAGCAGTTACAGGATTAACTCCCAATATCCAATGATTGCTGTTTGAGTTGGACTGTTCTGTTGATGGCTTTGTGAACACAAGATTTCTTTGTGAACACAACATTTCTTTCATGACCTCGCCATTGACGTACATTGAATTCAATGAAACATTGGTATTTACGCACTACATACAATTAAAAACTGCTGCAGATATTTAGGATGGGTAATTAATTGCATATGTACCTTTTTAATAGTGCTAATTATTCATTTCTAAACTCAACCCGTCTGGCACTGAAAATTAATATGAAGCCTCACTTTCTTAAAGTTTTAAAATTTTCAGAAAGATTTTGAAATGCTACATTTTAAGAGATAACTACTTTCTTTCTTATCTTCCTCCTATTTATTTCTCTCCCACAGTCTCAACTTTTTCTGATCTGATTTATTTTCTCTGCCTGGCATGACATTGCATTCATCCCATTTTAATTCTCCCTCCTTCTCAGTTCTTCCTGTGTTTATTTCCCAATCCTTACATCTTATTGGTTAAGGGGATACTCTGTTGATTTGCTCTGTTCAATCAGGTCCCAGATATCCTACTTACCTCATTGTCTATTACCAGCTTGTATTTCAAAACTACTGTGTATAAAAATTGCTTTGAGCTAAAGTATGAGAAGTAATTTAACTCCTAGCCAATACTTGCATTAATACATTCTGGTCCTTTGCATATAGTTTCTTAGTTCTTGAATACATTCTAAAATGTAGTTAACTGAATATGAACAACATGAATTTATTCCCCTAATCAAACAATTGAGTGTTTACTTTGGATTTTCATGTCAAAGTACTGACCCTGAGAATTTATATTAAGAACACAATTCAGGAAATGCCTAGAATAGCCCTGGCATTACTGTTTGAAGTTGGCTGCTCTATGTTTGTGAATATGATCACACAGTCAAACTATGCCTGACCCAAGCAATCATCTTGTGCATATGCTTGAAGAGACAAGTCACCCATCAGATTTTTGATGCTGATTTTCATTTCTGAGAAATCCCACTACAGAACTTAAACAATGCCAGAAGGTTACTAGAAGTTGAAACTTTTCATTTTGCACTCTTCAGAACTAGGACTCAAGAAACAGACTTGGAAAAAGAGGAGACACCATTTCATAAGAAGGACATGCTTGTTCATGGCATTGCCATGAAGTGTGGCAGAGTTTGCCTGTCTCCATGACCTCTTTAATGGAAAAAGATGTTTCGTGCAAAATTCTTTTTGCCCTACATAAAGCAGAATGCTTGTACTTATGTGATAACAAGGCGTAGAGCTGGATGAACACAGCAGGCCAGGCAGCACCAGAAGAGCAGGAAAGCTGACGTTTCGGGTCTGGACCCTTTCTGAAGAAGGGTCCAGACCTAAAATGTCAGCTTTCCTGCTCCTCTGAAGCTGCCTGGCCTGCTGTGTTCATCCAGCTCTACACCTTGTTATCTCAGATTCTCCAGCATCGGCAGTTCCTACTATCTCTGCTTGTATTTATGTATCCTGCTTCTAGCACACACAAATGCATCATATAGGAACATGTAAAAAGAGTAGGATATTCAGACAGTGGGGACTGCCCTGATTTCAATACAATCATGGCCAATCAAACACTTGAATGCCTTTTAGCCATCCCATTCCCATAACTGTTTATACTATTGGTAATCAGAAATCTATCAATTTCTAACTTAAATGCACTCAAAGACCAAAGTTCCACAGACCTTCATTTGAGAGAATTCCAAAGGTTTATCACCTTCTGAATAAAAAAAGAATTCTCCTCATCAAATTGTCACTCATTGTTTGAGATAGTAAGAACTGCCGATGCTGGAGTCAGAGATAACACAGTGTGGAGCTGGAGGAGCACAGCGGGCCAGGCAGCATCAGAGGAGCAGGAAAATTGACGTTTTGGGTCGGGACCCTTCTTCAGAAAAATGAAATGAAATTTTCTGAAGAAGGGTCCTGACCCGAAACGTCAACTTTCCTGCTCCTCTGATGCTTCCTGGCCTGCTGTGCTCCTCCAGCTCCACACTGTGTTATCTCACATTGTTTGTTGTGAAAACTCATGAAAGTGCCTATGTCCATTGCTCTTGGCCCTGAACCGGTGCCAGATAACCCTGAAAGACAACAATATCTCAAAGATTTGAACAGGCGAAGCTAGCAGTACAACTATGCAGTAAATCCACGGGCAGTTTTCTCCACTAACAGGATGCTGCTGGAGAGCGAGAAAAGACGTTTGGTCTACCACAAGAAAAGAGTAACATGATGTGAGTTCCAGTGCCAATGTGATGTTTTTATGTGGGCTATATGTCTCAACAACTGGTGGACTAGGTTAAACAGTATGTTTGACCATTGACCATTTGCAGCTAGCAGTATGCCTCTTGTGCTCAACCAACCTGTGCTTGCAAGCTCCAGAAAAGTATATTCACCATTAGATGTGACTTGGCTGTTAGAAATCATTGATTAATTAACCTGGACAGTACTAAGAGGTACATCGGAAACCAATTTCAGATCACCAGCTAGGCCTGCAGTGTGATACATTTGCATGTGATGAAAACTACGTATATAAATACAGAGACTGTCTTATGTGGGTAAAAGGAATTGTATATACATTGCACCTTTCTTAAAAAAAAGTGAGATCATGGAGACAGGCAAACTCAATGTTCCTTTCTTCCTTGAACTGTCTATCGATCCCATCAGTGCTGAGCTTCTGTATGATCCTATACATCACCTTGATTTACAATTCTATCTCTCAACATTACCTCACAGCCCTGGCCGTACAGCTTACACATAAACTATCTAATATTTACATCATTTTAGCTACATGCCCATGGCAATGCCATGACCAATCAGAATTGGTCTGATCTGAGAATTAGGACTGATGGTTAACTGTTCTTGATGTAGCTCCATGCCTATAATGGCCCAACCAATTAGCACCTTCTTCTCATTCTCTACAAAATTGTGTCTCATATTTACAGGTTTGTTTATTGTGTCCTAGTTCTGATGAGTGCAAGATGAAAAACTTCAGCTTCTAGTCTCCTTTATCAATGTTTATATCTCATTACCCATTGTCACTGGTTTCCCAGTATACTGGCTAAAATCGAATGCCTACATGAACAAAATCCCTTAGGATATATCATTGGGATTTCCTGCGAGAGTAGCGTGGGATTCACAGATAATCTCTCAATATGCAGCAGCTAATCAACGGAATCCCTGACAGAAATTCATCAGATAAAATTTCAATCCACGAGAGTGATCTTTCCCATCACCAAAAAAAGTATTAAAATATCAGAACGGTATTGTCAACAAAATTTTCCAATTCTGATATTTACGAAAACCAAACGGGCACGAGATCATTTTTCTCTGCAAAAGAGAGGACCAAGGATAGATCAATTTCCTATTTTTAAGTTTAGGACATGGTATAATTGAGCATATATAAGGAAGCTATTATGTCTTGTGAAACAATTACAAATTAATCCAATGAGCAATTCAGGAGAAACCTCTATGATTTGTTAGAATATGGAGCTTACAACACTACCACAAGAAGTAGTTGAGCAGACTCCATGCATTTAAATGAAAGATAGATAAAAGAAGATGGTGGATAAGCACCAGTATAGATCTGCTGGGTTGAATGACCTTTTTTGCTGTAAAAGCCATGTGACATAGAAATCATAGAACAATTAGAAGAAATAAACTATCTAACATTTGCATCATTTTAGCTGAGATTCATCAGACTATCTTACCCAGTATTCCAATAGCAAATTGGCTGTGGTTCCAAGGAATATGAGAAACAGAAAAGATGTTTAGTAAATGTGAGCAGTCAGCATTCACATCACAGACAAATGACAGTTTAGCATAGTCCTCCACACAGGGAGGCATGGAGGACTCTGACCAGGAGGGCCATGGAATGTCTCGCTGTGGACCTTATTCCAATAAATAGCAGACCACTTGTAAACAAAGTGTTCACTGTATTTTGGAACATGTGACAATAAAATCAATCAACAAGCCATCATCCAAAATACAGTAGGAGATTAAGTGCTGTACAAATACTGAAACCTTGTTCCATTTCCGCAAATCCTCACATCACCCAAGAAAGGCAGCATTGCACAGCGTTCGGGTTAACCCTAACCCCATCACATGTTGGCAAATATCTATAGGTCACAGAGAGAGGGAATCAGCACTGTGTCCATGTTCAGTTTGTCAGATCTTTGATTGTCTTGTGATTTGTGACCCACTGGTGCCTTTTTTTAAGGTCACCTGTGATTATTTCTGCTTCACAAAAATGACCATGATCAATCTGTAATGCCTAATGACATGGTCAAGATAGCTTGTGGCCAGGACTTTTGTCCGATACACTTGAACACTGCACACATTTCACATGCAGGGTATTATAATTACAGATGCTTTCAACCTGTACTGTGTAAGAGCCTGATTAATGCAATTGCCTCTTGAAAGGTCTCACATCAGTCATAAGTACAACCGGTGTGCTCATGCAGAAGGAAATGACTTACTCCATGCACTGTGGATGTGGTCGCATTTTCCAGTTGCATTGTGCATTTACAATTTGAGAACAGAGGGCAGTGTAGGTCATGCTTGGCACTGTGAGTCACAGACTCCGCCAGGTAATCAAGGGCACCCTTGAAACCTCAATGTTCCTTTCTTCCTTGAACTGTCTATCGATCCCATCAGTGCTGAGTTTCTGCACGTTCCTATACACCACCTTGATTTACAATTCTATCTCTCAACATTACCCCAGAACTCTGGCCATACAGCTTACACATGTGAATCATTATGCAGCACAGTCACCCTGTTGAAATCAGTTGTGAATGTCAATGATACTGTAACCCATGACCTCTCATGTACCATCATTTCCCAAGCTTATATGTCGAGTTGCCTTTCTTCACAATTATTTACCCCTCTGCATTCTAGCATGCTGCCTCCATTCCACACAACTGACACTCTCAACATCCCTACCACAGCTGTGACCCCAATAACAACCCTTGACTTTCACTGAGCTAAGGAGGACTCACTGTGACCCACTCCCTGACTGACTGGAAGGACAGTCCGGTCTATTGGGTGACCAGACCCCTGACCGATCTCTGCGCAGTTCCCTGACTGGCTTACCATGAAACCCTGGGCTGGTTACACTGGACTGCAGTACTGGCCTCAACCTCTTTCTACTGCCTGTAATGATGGAGATATCTGAATCCTGAGCACACCTGACTGCCTACATCCAAGCCGATGGCCTGATATCCGCTGCTTCTCTCGTCTATCTGTACCTGGACGCTCGACTGATGGCAGACTGTCTCTTGACCAAGGACTACATCCCCTCAGACTTCAAGACATGGCCATTTTGTTGAAGCAAAAGAAATGTGTTTGCCACATAAGCATTTGGCACATTGTGTAGAAATGAGATAGCATTGGCAGATAAGGGTAAGGATAACCCAAAGAGATTCTACAAATATATTAAGAGCAATAGGGTAACTAAAAAGGGGATAGGGCCTCTTAAAGATCAAGGAGACTGTCTCTGTGTGGAACCCCAGGAGATGGGAGAGATACTAAATAAATATTTTGCATCAGTTTTTACTCTGGCGAAAGAAATGGAGACTAGAGAGTGCACAGAAATAAACTTTGATGTTTTCAAAACAGTTCCCATTACAGGTGAGGAAGTTCAGGAGGTCTTAAAGAATGTGAAGGTGGATAAACCTCCGGGACCTGATCTAATGTATCCCAGATGTTGTGGGAAGTAAGGGATGAAATTACAAGATCCCTTCCAGAAATATTTGCATTATCTATAACTACGGGTGAGGTGCTGATGACTGAAGGGTGGCTAATGTTGTACTTTTGTTTAAGAAAGGTGGTAAGGAAAAACTGGAGAACTGCAGACCTGTGAGTCTGAATTCAGTTGTGGATAAATTGTTGGATGATTATAAAAGACAGGATTTATGGACATTTCAAGAGGCAAAAATTGATTAGAGATAGTCAGCATGGTTTTGTGTGAGGAAAATTGTGTCTCACAAACTTGATTGAGTATTTTGAGGAAGTTACTGAAAAGGTTGATGATGGCAGAGCAGTAGACGTTGTTTATTTGGATTTTAGTAAAGCCTTTGACAAAGTTCTGCATGGTAGACTAATTAGTAAAGTTAGGTAACATGGGATTCAGGGTGAGCTGCCAATTGGATACATCATTGGCTTAATGGCAAAAGACAGCGAGTAACGGTGGAGGGTTGCTTTTCGGACTGGAGGCCTGTGACCAGCAGTGTTGTGCAGGGATCAGTTCTGGGTCCTCTTTCATTTGTCATTTATATCAATGATTTGGATGAGAATATAGAAAGCAAGGTTAGTAAGTTTGCAGATGACACCGAAAATGGTGGCATAGTAGGCAGTGAAGAAGATTTTCTAAGATTACAGCGGGATCTTGATCAAATGGGTCAATGGGCTAAAAAAGGGCAGATGGAGTTCAATCTGGATAAATGCGAAGTGTTGCATTTTTGTACAACAGACAGGGGCAGGACTTATACAATTAATGGGAGGGCCTTGGGTAGTGTTGTAGAACAGAAGGGCCTAGGGTGCAGGTACATAATTCATTGAAGTTTGTGTCACATGTAGACAGGGTGGTTAAAAAGGCATTTGGCATGTTTGCCTTCATTGCTCAGTTCTTTGAGTACAGGAGTTGGGAAGTTATATTAAGGTTGTACAGGACGTTGATGAGGCTTCTTCTGGAACAGCGTGTCCAGTTCTGGTTGCCTAGTTATAGGAAGGATATTAACAAGCTGGAGAGGTTCAAAAGAGATTTACCATGATGTTGCTGGGTATGGAACGTTTGAGTTATAAAGAAAGGCTGGTTAGGCTGGGACTTTTTTCTTTAGAGCATAGGAGGTTGAGTGGTAACTTGATAGAAGTTTATAAAATAATGGAGAGGCATAGATAGAGTTAATGGTAATTGTCGTTTCCCTAGGATGGGGGATTTCAAGACCAGGGGGCATATTTTTAAGGTGAGTGGAGAGACATTTAAAACAGACATAAGAGGCAAACTTTTTACACAGGGGGTGGTTCATGTGTGGAATGAATGTCTTGAGGAAGTGGTGGGTGCAGGTACAATTACAATGTTTAAAAGACATTTGGAGAAGTACATGAATAGGAAAAGTTTGGAGGGATATGGGTCAGACACAGGCAGGTTGGGCTAAGTTAGTTTGAAATTATGTTCGGCGTGGACTTGTTGGACCGAAGGGCCTGTTTCTGCGCTGTATGACTCTATGACTCTATATACAGCAACATGTCCACCTCCTTGACTGATCACTGCTGACAACCACGACAAACTGCCTGGCATTGTGTCTGCACTAAACAAGAAGACCGAAATACTACTGTGAGCCTTTCAGTTCCAAATGAGGGGGCAAAGTGAAAAAATGCGAGGAAATGCAAAGATGCTATGAGCATTGATGTTGGTGCAATGTGCGTGAGCACAAAGAGAGCAAATGAGGAGCCCTGAGATGCATTCTGTTTGAATCCAGTGCACAAAGTGTCCCAGTAGCAGCAATGCAATGCAATGAGCTCCAGTGCGCTCCAAATGCAGCACTGAAATGGAGGTAGGCAATGGCCTTGTGGTATTATTGCTGGACTGTTAATCCAGAGACCTGGATAATATACTGGGAACCTGGTTTCGAATCCGACCATGGCAAATAGTGGAATTTGAATTCAATAAAATATCTGAAATTAAGAATCTATTGATGACCATGAATCCATTGTTGGTTGTCGGAAAAATCCATCTGGTTCATTAATGCCCTTTAGGGAAGGAAACTGCCATCCTTACCTGGTCTGGCCTACATGTGACTCCAGACCCACAGCAATGTGGTTGACACTGAACTGCCCTCTGGGCAATTAGGGATAGACAATAAATGCTGCCGAGCCAGTCACACCCTCATCCTGTGAATGAATAAAGGAAAAAAAATTGCTTTGTAAGTGGGTTGGAGGTGTGCCATGAGAATGTGGGGAGATTGCTATGTGTGATAGAAATATCTATGATCTATGGGTTGTGCAGTCTAAAGCTATCGTGTTTGCTTGGAGAAGTAGGGTTTGCTGTTCAAGAGGGAGTGTTGGGAAGCAAGCAGAGAGCTGAAGTTACCAGGTACTCCTCTGACTCATGACAGGAATTGTCACTATCTAGTTTCTCTCCAACTCATGACAGAATCAGAAAATGCATATTAATGAGGCATTATTCAGTAATAACTGCATGCTAATATATGCAAATAGGCCTCTCACCACTCACGAGCAAGACTCTTGTCTTGCTGTTCAAAATTTGGTTGCAGAAGCTGACTTATTTTGCTCGACATTGCAAACCTAAGTTCCAACAAACTCACCGTATCTTCCCAAATCACTCACCAATGCCCATCTCCTTGAGAGGCAGAGAAGCTTCCGGCCAAGCAAGATGAAACAACTTATTTTGCATATTGCTTTACAGAGCTTTATCATTGTTATACACTCTCTCCTTATGACAAAGCTAAGGGGTTGAACAGCACTCTAATCCATTTGTCTGGCTTGAGTCACTGATGCTCTGGGCAAAAAGTGACATATATCTTATATTTTAAAATGTGTAAGATGGATGTTTTGGGCTTGAAATGCTGGCAGAATTTGAGCTATACTTGAAGGTAATATTTTTAATGTCCCTTTTAAAGGTGAAGACCAAAGCAAAATTGAAGTTGACTGAATAGGCAAATTTTAAGTATTTGAAAAAGATCCATTTTCAGCATTGGTTTGTATTTAACTTCTAATTATTTTAAATAGAGAACAATAGCACTTTGGATTCTTACAAAACAAAGCTGTAGACAGACGTCAACAAAAGGAAATGTGGGATCAGATTAAAGCTGTAAAAAGATTCTTCCCTTAGGAAAATATATTACAGCTCAATTATAAACAGAGTTTGACGCTTGTAACTATCGAAACAGTAAAAAAAAATCTTCATTACCTTACATGTGACTGGACAGTCATTTTCATGGAAGGGCCAGTAAAATCAGGGTAAACTGATTATTTTGCCTCATTCTATTTGTGATTATTAAGTCAAACCCATTGTAAATAATAGCCACTTTCTGTTTACTTATATTTTCCTGGGATTGTCCGAACAAAGCTAAGTTTTGTTGTTTGTTTCTGACTGTCCTTAAACTTGTAAAGTCTTGGCTTACTAGGCCGTTTGAGAGGGAAGTTAAAGCTAACTCCATTGCTGTGGGATTAGAGTCACATGTGAGCCAGACCGGGTAACGATGGCAGATTTCTTTCCCTAATAATTGACAATGGTTTCCTAGTCACCATTAGGTGAGCTTTATATTCCAGACTTATTAACTGATGTTAAATTGCATTAGCTGCTGTGGTGGAATTTGAATCCATATCCCCACAGTATCAACCTTGACCTCTGGATTATTAGTCCAGTGACATTTCCACCACATCACTATATCCTTGCTTACTGACTAAATTATTTCTGGCAACAAATATCACCTAATAAATTTGAAGTAAATACTTCAGTGATCATTAAAACGCAAACATATCAAACATCAATGACACAAAACATCAGAATATGGTCTCATATCATTGATCGATAGGACCTAAAAAGACCTGGACAATTTATGTTTTAATGTTTTGATTTTCCAGGTAGCTGACCGAAAAGGAAACTTGGAACGTTTTGTTGCTTTGTAAATCCATGCATGTCTTTTCCGGAATTGCTTGTTTGAATCCTTCCAATCACATTTCTGCCTCTGCCACATGACCAAAATGGCTTTTTAATTAAACTGTCAAATGACATCCTCTGTGACTCAGATATTGGTTAACTACCTTCCCCTCATATTTATTGACCTCTCTGCAACCTTCGACACCATTCATCAGGTTGTCGTCCTGCAAAGCTTTTCCATCATTACCTAGAATTGAATCAGAGATAGTAGGAACTGCAGATGCTGGAGAATCCGAGACAACAAGGTGCAGGGCTGGATGAACACAGCAGGCCAAGCAGCATCACAGGAGCAGAAAGGCTGACGTTTCGGACCTAGACCCTTCATCAGAAAAGGGGGAGGGGAAGGGGGTTCTGAAATAAATAGGGAGAGAGTGGGAGGTGGATAGAAGATGGATAGAGGAGAGGATGGGTGGAGAGGAAACAAACAGGTCGAAGAGGCGGGGATGGGGCCAGTAAAGGTGAGTGTAGGTGGGGAGTTAGGGAGGGGATAGGTCAGTCCAGGGAGGACGGACAGGTCAAGGGGGCGGGATGAGGTTAGTCGGTAGGAGATGGGGGTGCGGCTTGAGGTGGGAGGAGGTAAGTGGGAGGAAGAACAGGTTAGGGAGGCGGGGACGAGCTGGACTGGTTTTGGGATGCGGTAGGGGGAGGGGAGATTTTGAAGCTTGTGAAATCCACATTGATACCATTGGGCTGCAGGGTTCCCAAGCGGAATATGAGT
The DNA here is from genome assembly GCF_021869965.1 of Rhincodon typus. Taxonomy (NCBI): domain Eukaryota; kingdom Metazoa; phylum Chordata; class Chondrichthyes; order Orectolobiformes; family Rhincodontidae; genus Rhincodon; species Rhincodon typus. The sequence continues at coordinate 20,711,416 of NC_063350.1, read as the reverse complement.
TGCTGTTCCTGCAACCTTCGGGTGGCATCGTTGTGGCACTGCAGGAGGCCCAGGATGAACATGTCGTCTGAGGAATGGGAGGGGGAGTTGAAATGGTTCGCGACTGGGAGGTGCAGTTGTTTATTGCGAACCGAGCATAGGTGTTCCGCAAAGCGGTCCCCGAGCCTCTGCTTGGTTTCCCCGATGTAGAGGAGGCCACAACGGGTACAGCAGATGCAGTATACCACATTGGCAGATGTGCAGGTGAACATCTGCTTGATGTGGAAAGTCTTCTTGGGGCCTGGGATGGGGGTGAGGGAGGAGGTATGGGGGCAGGTGTAGCACTTCCTGCGGTTGCAGTTAAAAGTGCCCGGTGTGGTGGAGCTGGAGGGGAGTGTGGAGCGGACAAGGGAGCCACGGAGAGAGTGGTCCCTCCGGAAAGCAGATAAGGGTGGGGAGGGAAAGATGTGTTTGGTGGTGGGGTCGGATTGCAGATGGCGGAAGTGTCGGAGGATGATGCGTTGGATCCGGAGGTTGGTGGGGTGGTACGTGAGGACGAGGGGGATTCCTTTTTGGTTCTTATTGCGTGGACGGGGTGTGAGGAATGAGGTGCGGGAGATGTGGGAGAGACGGTTGAGGGCGTTCTCGACCACTGAGGGGGGGATGTTATGGTCCTTGAAAAACGAGGACAACTGAGATGTACGGGAGTGAAATGCCTCATCCTGGGAGCAGATGCGGCAGAGGCAAAGGAATTGGGAATAGGGGATAGCATTTTTGCAGGAAGGTGGGTGGGAGGAGGAGTATTCTAGGTAGCTGTGGGAGTCGGTGGGCTTGAAATGAATAT
>NC_063350.1:20658149-20705593 GCF_021869965.1 Rhincodon typus | reverse complement strand
CTTGGTGCTCGCTTTGCAGGAACTCCACATTGGCCACAGGGCACTATCCATGTGCATTGGTCATATGTCTACTTACAGAATGCCTCTGCACTTCAATGCAGCACCTCAGGCTGCACTGACAACTATATTTGTAATGCTGCCGCAAGGAGACTGTATTTAGGGAGATACCCTCAGCTCATCGACGGGAGTAGACTGTATCTTTGGCCTGTTCACTTGTTATCATAAACACACAGTCACCCTGAGTCCACCTGGATGCTCACAGCATCCTGTCTTACATTACCTTGCCTTTTTGCTCCCTTATAGATACCAGTACTGCTCACAGTACTGTTGATTTGCCATGCCATTTAGTGCAGACATAAGGGCAGGAAGCTTGTCAGCAATCCTGGAAAGTCAAAGAAGAAAGCCTTCGCTCAGACTGTGTCACAATATCAAGAGCAATCTCTGATACCAGTTCAGGGGCTTGGATACAGTCAGTCAGCCACTTGGGATATTCATAGTCATGAGGCACAGTCTTGAGCAGCACACCACACACCTTGAGCCGTGTTGCCCTGTTATGTGATGTTTTCCTCCTGGAATTAGTGAGAGTCAGGTACAAAGAGAGACGAAAGTTGGTGGCATAGCTGTTATTTTTAATGCAGTTGGGAAGGTGTCCCAAGGAATGAGTAGGCAGTGCAGAGGGCATGCAGGGTTAGTAGTCTCAGGTGAGAGCAAGTGAGGGTAGCTATTGGAGGCAGTTGTCAGACTGGTAGAGTGTGAGGCTTGGTGGATGGCTGGCACAGTAGCAGTGATAGAATGATTGTGAGGTCTTGGAGAGAAGATGATGGCTCTTACGCCTGCAAAGCAGGGGAGGTCATTGACCTTCTTCCTACATCTCTGTACATTCTGCAGCATCCTTTCCTCCAAGTTCTTGCCCACAAAACAGGGGACCAAATTTCCCTTGTCTATCATTGCCAGGGCACATGCCAGGAACTGTGCAGCACGGCTCCAGAAAGACAAAGCTTCTCCAGGTGCATAACAGATGGCACTGCCACCAAGATTGCCATTCAACTCTGAGATATCCCAGCAGTGGTGAGTTATTCCATGGCAGCATGTCGTAAGATGGCTTGAAAACCAGAAAACCAATGCCATTGGGGCGTTATAGGTAGTTAATGAGGCAGTCTGATAAAATATAGTGAAAAAACTCACAAGGCATCATGGGGAAACCACCTTTCACAAACCTCAATGCAACTGACACATAGCCAAAAAAAAACATAAAATTTAGCACAAGGAATTTTATATTAGGCTGCTTCAATGCTGGTGGATGTCCTCAGGTATGGGAACCTGGAAAGAAATCAAGGGGTGAAAGGGATCGGGTTAAGAAAGAGGATCTAGTTGGTGGAGCATGGGGTGTAGTGGAAGGACAACTGGGTCAGGTGAGAGAGGATAGTGAGTGGAAAGGATAACGATGGCCAGGCAGGTTGTGGGCAGATGTCAGGATTGTACAGGAAGGGCAGAGGTTCAAGGTTCATTAGTATTTTGATCACATCATGATGTGTTTCAACCCATTTTCAGTTATACAATATAGTGGTCAGCAAAAAAGGATTTGCCACATTTTTCTTGGTAATTATCCCTTTTGAATCAATTCATATCAGTTTTTAGTAATAATTTATAGTGCTAAAGGAAAGTCAAGTGCAGATGGAATTTTCAGGGCACAGTTATACTGCAGCTATAGCTTTGACACACAGATAAGAGGCCCAACACAAGTTCTAAAGGAAATAAAAAATCTCTGGAAGATGGAAGTTTACTTCTCTTCCACTGAAGGTGCAACCCTAACTTTGGATTTACACAATTTAGCATCAATGAAAACCACTGTGCTGTATTTGCTAGGTTATTGCATTCTCAGAGCAACTAATTAGGAGGATTTGAAGCTTACAATGCAACTGACACAATTTCACGCACAAGGAAGATTTTAAAGGACTCTTGAATATTGTAGGCCTGTATATTCCTTTGGAGATTGTTAGAATGTGTATAATGGAGCCCCTACAATCTCATTTTCTATAAATTTATTATTTTGATCATTAAAACATTTAATCTGAAGAGTGGACAGGCACAACTGAATTATTAATAGCCTGAATGCTTTGAAGGAATACAAGTTGCCATGTTACTCTACTTCTCTCGTTCCCTGATGGATTCTTCCCCTGTTTTCTGTCAGTGGTTTTTCACAGCTGGCTTGTAACAGCATTGGCAATATGCCTGAGAGCAAGACAACTCATCTCAGGGCATGAAGGGCCTGGGAAGATCAGGACAACTGGGAAGAGAATATTCAAACCACATGAAAATGGAGTTATTAAATTTCTTGTTTAATTGGAAATGCGGACACTTCCTAAAGCAGCAATGCTGCATACATTGCTATTCTGTGTAAGTCACAGATTGTAATGCTCAAGCTGGTCAGGACTTACCATCAGGACTGAGTTATATACCTGATTTTAGTCTCCAAGACACAAACGTGTCATTCAAGTACTTGTATAGTTCAGGAAAGAGCTATGGAACTGATTATAAGAGGTAATTTTTATGTCTCCTCACTTGGCTGAAACTTGGCAGAGACAGAATTAAAATGGAGCTAGCTGATTTACTGCTCCATCCCCATGATTGTGATGTCAATGTTTCTTCAGGCAGCTAAGGTGTCTGCCTCATCTATTTGTAGAAAACATGGTCCTCCAACATTCATAGGAGTTCCATAGCATTCTGAGCCTGAATTGAGCAGATTGCCTACCTAATCACCCTACTCAACAAAACCTGGTCTGCGGCAAGCAGATTTCCTTGGGGTCAAGTGGAAATCAAGGTCCCACAATAAAAATGTAAACTTCTGCTGTCATCATTTTTTTTTCCTCACTCACAAAAGCTTGATGAATTCCCCAGCAAGTTACCCAAGAGTGTCTGGGTCACTCAATCTTCAATAATCAGTCATTTGCACCCCCACCCCCTCACCCCCCATCACTCTCCACCCATTTAGACGGGTACCTGACTGGCAGGATCTAGACATTTTCTAGGGACCTGGGTTCAATTCTATCCTTGGGCACCTGCCTGTGTGGAGTTTGCACATTCTCTCCACGTCTGCGTGGGTTTCCTCTGGGTGTTCCGGTTTCCTCCCACAGTCCAAAGATCTGCAGGCTAGGTGGATTGGCCATGCTAAATTGCCAGGAGTGTTCAGGGATGTGGAGATTAGGTGGGTTATAGGGGATGGGTCGGTGTGGACTTGTTGGGCCAAAGGGCCTGTTTCCACACTGTAGGGAATCTGTGATATATCTATGATATAACCTGTTCAGAGATGTTATTACACATTTCTGGAGCAGGTGGGATTTGAAACCAGTCCTTCTGGCCTAGATGTAGGGAAACTGCCACTGCGTCACAAGGGCCTTGAGCTGGCAGGATCTTGACCTGTTCAGTGATGTTTTTGCACACTTCTGGAGCAGGTTGGACTTGAACCTAGGCCTCCTGGCTCAGATGTAGGGACACTACTACTGCACCACAAGACCCCTCAGCTGGCACAATCTAAGTGAGACCATACATTGAGACCATGTGGATTTCACACTGAATGCTCCCAGGCTGTCACTCACTGAGCTTCCCACCCATAATCTAAAATTCTTCCTCTAGAATTTCAAGTCTGAGGAACGAGACAAGCTTTGAGACTTTCTGCATAGAAAGGAGGTGACACAGAGGTAGCTAATGGGATGGAAACGACAGGGCAAAATAAGAATTACGTTGTTGCAGCAGGATAACGGTAGATGGAAAAATGAGTAAGGTAAATGTAGAAATGATCTAAGCTTGTTTTTCACATGTGAATAATTACAATCAATGATTAGATTTTCAGATACAGAATGATGTAGAAACCCGGGCAATATTTAAGAAATTGTAGCTCCCAAATTAAGGATTAATTAAAAAATAGGGCGGCTAGCATAGCCCCCTCATCTCTCTGTGTTGGATTATAAACAGAGGCTGAAGATTGTAGTAATTTGCAGTGTTCACTTCTTTGGTGTGGTTGGCTGCTTAATGTATTTGATCATTTAACCTGGGGGTGGTCACTTAGGCAGTGAGGCAAGCTGCTGTAAACGCAAGAGTGAAGAGGGGTCTAGGCCTGAAATGTCAGCTTTCCTGCTCGTCTGATGCTGCTTGGCCTGCTGTGTTCATCCAGCTCTACACCTTGTTATCATTGGTTGAAGCTCCTGTTACACAATCAGCAACTGATGTATTATCTTTGTGTATCTCAGAGGCATAAGTGATATGAGAAAAGTTAGGAGCAAATTACTGCAGATGCTGGATTTTTTGAACCCTGATAGAGCATCTAGACTCGAAACGTTAACTTGCTTTCTCTCCATGGATGCTGCCTGACCCACTGTGATCTCCAGCAATTTTTGTTTTCAGTCCATGAAAAAAACTAGGCTCAGACAGTTTTGGTAATGCAACATAAATTTTATAAACGAAAATCTTGGATGATGGCAAATAGTAAGGATGATACCAATTAACCACAACAGGACATCGGTAACTTAGCAGAATGGGTAGAGCAGTAAGAGTTGAATTTTAAGACAGGGAGGTGTGAAGTAATGCGTTTTGGCAGAAGTGATAAAGAAATACTACAGAACCTTAACAGCACACTCTAAAGAGTCTTTCTGCTTCTAATTCAGATGTTCATAAGAAGGACTGAGGATTCATTTTCAAAGATCTTTGAGAGAATTGAGAGAGTTAACAAATCAAATGCAATGCTGAGAGAATAAAGTATTGAGTAAAGAAGTGAGGACGTTATGTTGAACATTTAGAAACCTCTGATTAAGACACAGTGTTGGGGCTGTTCTGGTCATGCCACTTTGGACAATGTGAGGGAGAACCTTTATTTCAAGCAGAGGGTGCTATGATTTGAAAACCATTGTGTATGAGGGTGGGGAAGGTGCAAATGATTACAATTTCTAAAGAAAATTGGACTGATACTTGAGGGGATTACTGGCAGTGCCAAAATTGCTGTGAATCTGGAGTCATGTATGGCCAGACCTGGTAAGGATGACAGATTTCCTTCCCTAAAGGAGATTAGTGAATAAGATGGATTTTTTAAAAAATCAACAGTGATTGCATACTTGCCATTAGAGTACTTTTTTTTATTGAATATAAATTTCACCAACTGGTATGGCAGGATTCAAACCCATGTCCTCAGGACATTGGCTAGGATTTTTATATAACTAGCCCAGTGACATTACCGCTATGCACTGCCTTCATGTAAATTGTTAGACAATTTATTCTACATGTATCATGTTTTGCTCCATCTTCTCCCTCTGTTTTAGATGTCCAGACAGCCTTGTCATTTGCATGGAAAGTCTATTTGATATTGTCACACATCCGAATGAAAAACAGAATCCACATAAAACTGAGATTGTTCATTAAAAAAATATTAGATTTGTGAACAAACAAACTACATGTCAGAGGTCTACAATTACTTCACCCAAGTGTGCAATCTGACATCAGGATATGAATATATAAATTTCCCTGAAGAGAAATGAAATGGTGGTTATACTTTGATTACTGTAAATATAACCATAGATCAGAAAATAATTCAACAATGAAACATAAAGACAAATTGAAAAGAAGCCATGCACCGAACAAATAATTCTAAAACTATAAAATCTGCATATTTTAGGTTTTTCTATTTCTGTGATGATTCAGAGAAGAAAACTGTTTAACAACAAATTAAACATTGTGAAGTGACTAATATATCCACAGTGTGAATCCAAGAGAATATTCTGCATTCAATTTTGAGTTAAAGTATAACTCCACAGTAATAAAAATGCATACAAGTTTCAGTTCTTCTGTGTTATACATAGATTTCTATCCAGTGAATCAAGTTAATCAGGTTGCAAAACAAAGTGCAGTCAGTGAACCTGACAGGTCCATTATGTAAACCTGTTTGTTATCATGTGTGGTACACAATTAGTAAATAGAAGCTTCCTCTCGATTCTCCAACTTTCAATTAAACAATAATGTCATCAAAATGTGTTTGGCAAAGCTTTTATTGTGTTTGGGGAAAGAACAAAAGATGGAAGATGACCACAATTTAAATTGTTGTGATGTTATTTGTGGCTATTATATTAATGTTATCTGATGGGATTTGTGCCTATTCTGTTGGATGTTAAGCAGACTAAACAAAACTTTTGCAAAACATTGATCAAGGTTTTCTGAGATTTTTTTGCCCATTTTTTACATAGATGGGAGATTGCAACATGGTAAATCAAACACACCAGATCCTACATCACAAAAAAGATTCCATTTGAAGTTATGTTAGCGGGAGAAATCTCCCACTCAAATTACATTTGTTTCTATTTGATTTACGGATGTGAATGTGCTCACTGCCTACATTGTGTTCCAGTCAAGCGATGATCCAATTCAAAAAAATCTCATCTTGATTTTTGAATCCCTCTGTGACCTTGCCCATGCCCATCTCTGTAGGGTTTCCAGCCCCACAACCTTTGCAGATAGTTCAGGTCAGCTAATTCTGGCCTCTTGTAGATCCATGATTTTAATCACTCCATAAGACAGAGATGCAAAAGGATCACTGATGATGTACCTGAAAAGGCAGCTCCTTTTCTGTCTCTGTGTCAGAAACAGTTAGATAATGGAGAAAAGAGGTAAGCAGTACACTCTCGATTTGATTGTAATATCAGGGTGTATGTGATGCTCAGTTCATGTCTATGGGTAACAAATTATACATGTTGCATCAACATAAAAGGAAAGAATCTCTGAAAGCTATGACCAACCTTCAAACAGTGCTTGCTCTTTTACTTCACTGTATCCGTCTGTCTGTTTTGAAGCTTGAGACTTTTCTCCTCATTAGAAATGAGAGTTCACTTACTGGAAGCTGCTATCTGTTCTAGTCCTCCGCTTTAAATTATATGCTATTTTCTCCTTCAATTAAACAGCAAACAGTAGAATGTCCTCTGGTTGTCACGACATGCAATCCCCCGCAGCTAGTAGCAATCAAACCACAACAGGTCTGAGAATAGGCAAGTACAATTGAGAGACTTTCAGTGCATTCATTTACGTAAAGCTTTTGCAGGAAACACAGTTGGAAGTGAACAAAGTGATGTGAAGTATCTTGCAGTGCTTCATATTGATGATAAGATGGTGAAGCAATTTAATTCTTGAAAAGGCAAGTGCTTGTAATTACAATCATGCTTTTCACACTGCCTTCTTTATCAGCACTTTCTCTTACCTCATATACTCTGGTGAGGTAACATTTCTTTTTACATTCTGCTGGTGGTGGCAGAAACAGACCTGGCTATATCCTTCCACATGCCTGAACACTTCTTTTGGGTTACTGTTGTTTTGGAAAAAATTTTGTCTTATTTAAGCCAGTGGTTCCTTCAACAAATTCAATAATTTTGCAGCTTACAGTTTGAAATCATACTTCAAATTGTGCACAAAATTTGAAAGGTATGTGCAGCAGCTTCAGAATCCACCTCCGCACCAACTCTGCCCACGTTACCCCAATCCACACCACTACATCCTAAACCAAAATAGTGTTAATAGCAGCCATCCACTTGTAAAAGAAAAATTAACATGATCCTGGAAAGTTAGCTTGGATCAATACCAATGCTCAGAAATACCATTCATCCAGACATCCTTTCTTTGAATTCCACCATATTGAAATGATCTAATCATTGTCTCATGAAAGTGATGCATGTGTCAGTACTTGAATAATCTGTGTTTCTCTTAACTGTCTTGGATTGCTGGCTGTCTTTGTATTCCATATCCAAGGTTCTGGCCCTTGCAAATGTGCACATGCAGTTTGAAAACCTTGATTTAAAATTCTTGACATACTTCCCCAAATTAGATTTAATTTCTCTGGAAAAAACAAATATTTCACTGTGAACCTGTTTTGAAGTTTTAGTGACCCTAGCTTTTCCACTGTTAGCAAATTAAACCATGACTGGAGTCAAGTACCAACTTTGGCTCCAGAATGAAATATGCAGTGATTTTGGAATTAATCACATTTCATGTTTGGCTCCAAAATATTTACCTTGGATTAGTCCCACCACTTTAGAGTTGCAGTCTCATTTGTGGCTCTGCATGAGTGAAAATACACAGCAGATACTGTATTTCAATTTCAAGTACAGGTATTTTCCAACTTACTTCAGACTAAATTGTATGTTTTCTCTTTGTACAATGTATACACTACATACAGAATTTTGCATAGACATCCTAATGTATCCTTATCATGTTGTGTTGATTTACAGTCACTTTCAGAATATCAGCAGTATATACACTCGATCTGCAGTTCCTATCCCAGAACCACTAGAAGAAAAAAAATTAGAATCTTAGAAATTTACAGCAAAGGAAGACATCATTCAACGCATTGTGTCATTTTGATAGAGCTGCACAATTAGTCCCACTTCAAGACCTGCAAATATATCCTTCTCAATTCCTGATGAGAAGTTACTATTGAATCTGCTATACCGCCCTTTCAAACAAGACTGTGAATGCTGCAATTAGAAAAGTGTATATGTGTGAAGAAGAACCTGACATTATTCAGAAGTGACAGAAAACAGCAGCCAGTCTCGAAGAAAGCGCCGCTGGAAGCATATATAATCGAAGGAAGAGGGATTCGGGTCTTGGCAGTCTGAATTATGTCCCACATTAGGTGACAGTTGCAGGAATCAGAAAGCTAGGCCTTCGAAAGGCAGCCATAGCAGTAAACTCAAGCAACGGCCATGTTCCAATGGCTCTCCATGGTTAGCAACACAACTCAGGAAGAATCCTTTTGGAACAGCGACAACGAGGGTGGGCAGCAGCTGGAGGAGAAGAGACACAGCCCTGACCCCTGGGCACGGCCTTCCAGTTCCAGGAAGCTAGGGCCCCACCCTGAGGCACCATGACGGTCAGACAGGGCAAGCTGACGAGGCAGCAGAGGAGCAAGTGAGATGAAAGAACGGTAGCCGAGCAGACCTCCTCGACAGACCCCCATCAGAGGGGAAGCTCCACCTTGTCAACCCCAGCCTCCACCACCATCTCACCCTCAACCTGAACCTGCCTGGCCCTGCACGGATGGGAGCCACTTTCGTTTTGTTGATAATCACTCTGTTCAAACAACATATTCTAAACATAGTTACAAGTCCCTATGTAAAGAGCAAAAATGCCGTCCCTTTGCTGCTTTGAAATCTGAGGTGGGTAACAGTGAGTTGGACAGATGTTGCAGAATTACAGAAGTGTTACAGTGCAGAGGAAACCATTCCATCCAGCTCTCCCAACAACACTTTTCACTGTATCTTGATTCATGTCACAACGATAACTCACTCAACAATAAAATAACATCAAAACTTTAAACCACTGTCCTGCCTTTACCCTAATACCCTTGCACATATTAAATAATCATCAAATGGCCTCCTTGATTGGCTCAGTTGAACCTGCTGCCACCACACTTCTGGGCAGTGCATTCCAGAGTCTAACCACTCTGTGAGAAAAGGTTGGTTTTCTCACATCACATTTGCTTCTTTTGCAAATCCCTTTCAATCTGTGGCCTTGCATTCTTGACCCTTTGATGAGTGAGAACAGTTTCTCCCTATCTACACTATCAAGCTAGATTTTGCAAAACTCTTTCAGATCTTCTCTGAGCTTTCTTCTCTCCAGGTAAAACAGTTACAAACTTTCCAATCTATTCTCATAATTGAAATATTTCATGCCTGGAACTATTCTCATAAACCTATTCTGCACTCTCTTCAATGTCTTCACCTCTTTCCTATGATATGGTGCCCAGTACTGTGCACAATACTCCGGCTGAGGTTTAACAAGTTCAACACACCTTCTTTCTCTTGTACTCTATCCCATTCATCAGAGGAAACAGTTTCCCATATTCTATCAAAACCTGATGATTTTGAACACATTAACTGACCACATTGATTAAGCATTGAATTGAAATATGAATGCTGTTACAGACAGTGGAGAAAAGTAGGATCACTTTCTCCTTTTCCCACCTCTTCATTGATTGCAAGAAGACGTATTTTTAAGAGCTGTTTCAACACCTTCAACATTGTGACTTTCAAAAACAGAGACAAAGTAGGATTTCTTGTAGCTTAAAATTTAAATAAGGAATAAATATGTATTTTCTCAACATCCAAAATGTAAATATAACAACACCCACACAATCATTCACACAAGGCACTCACACACAAGAAAAGGTGATTACAAGAGATGAATCATGCACTTAGATTTCTTAAAGAATCAAAAAATAAGTCACTTCAGTTGTCAACCCTCGAAGACAGAAGTTTCCCTCTTTGTTCTCAGAAGACAACGGACATTGGACATTTGTGATCATTAACTCACAGTGGCCTATTTCAAAACAACAGCAGGCTTCTGGTTCCCTCCTAGTGGTACTGTACTCAATCTCCAGTACGAAGCTTTAACTTTGCAGGTAATTTTGTCTCTACAGTCAGAGTTACCAGGCTCATATTATTGCTGTCTTGCTGTGCCATTTAATGCAGACACAAAAAAATCAAGAAACTTGTAGTTGTCAGCGAGCCTCAGTCAAGCCAAGGAGAAGAGTCTTCACTGAGGGGCTCCCGGCACAATAAGTCAAGGGCAGCCTCCGATAACTGTCCAGGCCCTACACAGAGTGCTTAAAGTCAGGATCCTCGCCTCATAAGATGTGATAGTGGGCAGTGCACCACTCATCTTCAGTCTTTCATCATAGAAGGAGAGAGGGACAGGAATTACGAAAGATGAAAGTGCATGGCATAGCTATTATTTCTGGTGCGGGTGAGGAGGTGGCCTGAGTGAGTGAGTGAGTAGGCAGCATAGAGGGCATGAAGGGTTAATGTTGTCAGGGACTGGGGTGGGTAACAGTGAGTTGGGAAGACGTTGCAGGTAATAGTGAGAGTTATGATGTGGAGGTGCTGGTGTTGGACTGGGGTGGACAAGGTCAAAAATCACACGACACCAGGCTATAGTACAACAAGTTTATTTGAAGACACAGGCTGTCGGAGTCTTTCTCCTTCTTCAGGTGTCAGACAGTGTGGTAGAGCATGAGCTTTGGTGAGAGGTGAGCACAGATAGAGTGACTGAGATAACAAGGTGTGGAGCTGGATCCATCCAGATGGAGAAGGTCTTTGACCTGCTTCCTACATTATTGTGCATTCATCCAGAGAGCTGAGGCTGCTTTAACTGGTTGAGAATCTCAGAGCTGACTGGCATGGATTGGTGTTGTGGTCTGCACTGCTGGACATGAGAGAGGAAGTCCTGCATCAGCACCACCCCTTTCAGAAGGACCTCTAGGACTCAGTCCACAAAGCAGGGCACCAATTATCCCTTGTCTGCCATGTCCAGGGCAAATGTTAAATCAGTCCAGGGCAGCTCTGGACCAACATTGCTCAGCCAAGGGCACCCCACGCTTTTAAAGTTGGCACAAGTGCAAGACATGTCAATGTTTCAATGAATATCCACTGAGTGGTGAGTTATTCTGTGGACAATGCATGGTAAGATGGTGTGGAAATCAAATGTGAGAGACACCTAGGGACATGACAAGTAATTAATGAAAGGTTTAGTAAGAGAATTTGCCAGTCGTGGCGGCAATAACTCTCCAAAAAAAAAAAACAACTCTAACTTAACCAAAAAATATGTTAGCCTCTAATAATTGGGGTTTGTTGAAGATCGGAAAATCAGACAGGAGGGAAGTTTTAAAAGAATGGCTGGAAAGAATCTAAACTTTGGAGGATATATTTGGTTTACAGCACTGTCTAAATAAAGCTGAAAAGGTCTGAGAGCGTGGAAAAATTTTGGGAAGCAACAGAATAAACCCATCATTGATAAGGAATGTGTCCGCTATTATTATGTTGCAGCTAAATCTGGGATAGTTGGAGCTATTCTCCTCAGGACTAAAGGTTCACATGTGTTTTGAGTTTTGCATAATATCTGACAAAGCCTGACATCAGTAGTGCAGATGTTTTCCATTTGTGATTTTTATTGGTATTAACCAATGGCTACAACTTTTCAAGCATTAAACAAATTGCAAATAATTATTCACTGTGATAGTAAAGACTGTAAAGTAAACAAAAGGTTTTATATGCTACAAAATAAGCTGACTATTTCTACATAGGCTACATTTCTACATATTTTTACATATGTATACATGTATATAGTACACGTATGTGACAACAGAGCAAAGAAGTGTAGCCAAAGGATAGCTTTTCTGAAGAGCTGACACAGGAATAGTGGGTTGCGTAACCTCCTTATGGACTATGCTTACATGAATGAGAAATGGAGCACACATGACCCTGTCTACCCACCCTCACCCATGATCTCGACCCTCCCAACAATGCTAATTCAGCTTAGATATCTTTATGCAGTTAATGTAGAGGTATATGTTGAGACAAAGGTTACTTAACCCAGTACAGGTCAACCTGTGATAGGTACAAGAGTAGTAAACATATATTTGAAAGGAGAGAGATAATGGATCAAAGAGAAGGAGTTGGATAACAATGCAGGGTGAATACAACAGTCTTGCCTGAAATTTATATCATGATGTAAATTATCAAAACTGCCTCCTAAGTGTAAACCCATGTTCTTTTTTTAATGCACAAGCTATTGAGGGAGTGAGAGTAAAAGTGGAAAATTGCAGTTAAAGCTTTTACATTTGACATTCAAACATGTACAAAATGATTTGCTCTTTCTGAAACTGCTGTTAGTCTTCATCATGTAATTCAACTTAGTAATCCTATTTTGTTTTAGTTTTTGGAAATTATCACTGACCTGAGAAGCCATTAGATAATGCAAGGAATGAAGTCGCTAGTGTGAGTAGCTATAGGCTCCCTGACAGTAGCTGCTCTGTTGGCAGAGTAATAAAAAGAAATAAAAGGCACTTGTCAGAAAGGTACTAGAATAGTTGTGGAAGATTTTAGCCTTCATATGAGTTGGACAGATCAAATTGGCAAAGGTAGCCTGGGGATAAGGTCACAGTGTATTCAAGTCAATTTCTTAGAACAATACATTCTGGAACCTATCAAGGACAAGGCTATTTTTGATCTAGCAATTTGTAATGAGGCAAGGTTTGTTAATTTCCTCATAGTGAAGGATTCTCATGGTGAGAATGATCATAAAATAAGTCCACATTCAGTCTGGGGGTGAGAAATATGTGTCTAAATTTAATTAAAGGCTACATTGTATGAAGACACAGTTGGCTAAACTGGAAGGAAAATAGGTGGAAAGATAAAACAGTAGAGAGGCAGTAGCAGACATTTCATACCTCTCAGCAAAGATACAGGGCTGAAGCTTACAATATTTGGCCACGTCCAAGATGCGTCATGTTTTTTTGGAGGGTTTGTACCTTGAGGTCGAGTGAGGTCTCTCACCCTATCTTACCAAAAGTGCCACATTATTGCCTACCATGCCCTGATGGCTTCTGTAACATCCAATTCTGACCCCTATCCTAACACTAGCTGTTCTGAGAACAACTCACGTCTCATTGGATATCTGCCAAAAACACAGCACTCCTTACACCCATGCCATCTTTAAAAGGCCATCTTGCTCCTAGAAAAGCACTGGCATCAAAAACTGCCTTGCTCAGTGATGGGCAGAATCTAAACAGATTGGACAAGGGAAGTTGGCACTGCCATTCTCTGATGGGAACTTGGAGATCCTGGTCGAGGGGGTAGTACAGAGAGGAGTGCCCTTCCATGAGGACTGCCACAGAAAGCCACATCATCAGAAAGTGGCAACCTGATCCCAGGTTACTACCTGGTGGTGGTGCTATGTCCATGGGTGGAACAATGATGTTCTCGTCATGCCAATAGCCTTCTCTGTTTTTCCAGGGTAAGTGCCACACTCTTCTCTCTGCTAACTTATATTCACTGTACCTCTGCCACTGCACGCACCTCCCACCAAGGTTCATGCTGTACCATTCTCAATATTGCCAGCAACATTTTTCTCGCCTGCTGTCACCCCTCAGACTCCCATCCCACTAACCCTGCATGCCTTCTGTGCTGCTTCTTCAGTCCTTCAGTTAATCTCACCACCCTTTCCGTGCATGAACCAGCTCTCTCAGCTGTGCCACCCACTGTCATTACACTCACTCCTATCCTTTTCCTCATTGTAGGAGAAGGCAGCCCATAACAGGGCAGAGAGAAGTCAGGTATGCGGAGGTGTGCCTGACATCAGGTTCCTTCACCCCTTAACAAGGAGAAAATTTGGTCCCTCACAACAGAAGACTGGAATTGCTCCTGAGGGGTTGCAAAAACAATCATGCCCTACCAAACTTTTAAGGAACACTCTGCATGCCACTGCCGCTCTTTCAGTAACACTGCTGTCACTTTCAATCATTGCACACTGCTTCTAATCATTAGTTGCAACACTTTGTCTCTCGTTTATCTTTCAGGTTCCGTAAGGTTGCCCTCAAACCCCATGGAGAAACACCTAGCTCCATCAGAAGCCTCATCCCTGACCTCCTAGGATGAGGTCACCCAAGCCTCATGGGAAGGATCAGCATGGCTACCTCCTGTACCCTCAATAACCCAGATTCTGACTCCTCGGTGAGAACCAAGGTGATAGAGTGTGGGCCCGCTATCTGGTGAGCATCTCGCTGTGACAGCTCTGCACCTGGCCAAGGGAGAAACAGCCCAGGCTGCTGGCACAAGGATTGCAGGAGACCAGACACCCCTCAGTGCCAGGCAGGAGATGACCCTGTGGTATCAGCAATCAGGGACTTTATCCGAATGCACAGGAGGAGCAGTAGTGACAGCCAAGCACCTGGGATGCAATGGCCCTTTGTTGCCCAGAAGCTGCATTACTACGGTGTGTCCAGTTACACTGATTGTTTGCCTCCATGGACAGATTGGCAGCTGTCATTGGGAGCAAGGCCCAGAGCCAACACATTCCATCACTCCAGCCATTGGCTCCCAGGATTGAAAGCTAGTGACAGGGGGTTGGGGATCCTTGACCTTAATCCAGGTGTCCCCTCCTCAAAAGAACATAAGACAACAGGGCAGTGTCAGGAAGTACCCAAGACAGACATGGAATCACACACATGCCCCTTGGCAGTTTCCATTCAGGGCAAAATGCAGATGGACAGAACTTCTATCTCTATTCTTCCTGCCCTCCTCTGACAAGTTCAGCTGAGGACAGTCTACTAGCCTCTTGGAATAGGACCCTTGGCATATCTGGCCCATCTAGACACATGCACCTCCAGGGCAGCCTCACCAAGGCTCCAGAACCAACAGCCTGAACAGCCAAGCAAGTCTCTCCATCCCTGTTGTGGAACGGACTGCTCTTAGAATGTAGTGGGAGGGAGAAGGAGAAGAAAATGTATTGATGGGACTTTGGTGACATGGTCAAAGAAGGCAATCATGTTTTCCAAATCTGTACATAAATCATATTGAATATAACTTTCATGTATCTACTTGTGAGTCTCACTGTGTAGGTGCTCAATGTACTCTCACACCATCCAGCACCAGTTCATGGCCAAATAAGAGGCTTCATGGATTGAAATTTGCACGCACAGCCGCTGAATTTTTTTTCTTATTCATTCACAGGATGAGGGCATCACTGGCTAGGCAGCATTTATTGCCCATCCCTAATTGCCCAGCGGGCAGTTCAGAGTCAACCACATTGCTGTGGGTCTGGAGTCACATGTAAGCCAGACCAGGGAAGGACGGCAGTTTCCTTCCCTAAAGGACATTAATGAACCAGACGGGTTTTTACAACAATCAACAATGGATTCACAGTCATCATTAGATTGTTAATTCCAGATATTTATTGAATTCAAATTCCTCCGTCTGCCATTGAAGGATTCGAACCCGGGTCCCCAGAAAATTATCTGGGTCTCTGGAATAACAGTCCAATGATAATACCATAGGCCATCGCCTCCCCAGGAAATGTGCTACAGTCAGAGGGAACAGTGTGTACATCTGGCTTGATGTGCTCTTGGCACCTTTGGCCTTCCTGGGTGATGACCCTAATGCTTGGTTCCTTTGTGAGCAAACATATAGCAGCCAAACAGTTATCCATCAATGGCTGTGCCACTGTGGTGCCACCTTCAGTGAGGGTCAGCATCATTTGACCCACATTAAAAAGCCCACTGAACAGTCTCCTTCCACCCCTCCCTGATAGGTCAAATCACTTAACCCACCCACTCTCAGTGTGGTCACGGCCATTTTCTTCCCATTGCACATTTTCAATTTCCAGCATGATGGGAGACAACAGTGAGCATTTCTACTCCAGCTGCTCTCGGCTTAGCCTGATATTTGGAGACTCACTGACACTATGTATCCCCTTTCTAGTAAACCATTGCATCAATCCCAAAGAATTCACACTTCCACATGTCCGAAGACAACCTGGTTGCACCTAATTACCCTTCCCACCCGGATCCATGCATACGAGATCAACAGACAGACTCATTGTCTGACCTTAGCCCACCCCCTTGATTAAGATGATTGGATAGTCCCTGGTAGGACATACCCAGGCACCTGACTGGTGCCCATGTATGCCCCCATATATTAGTCCTACCAATAGACTTAGTGCAATGGTGCTGTTCAACAGACAGTGGCTCACTCCCTGGATTATAGATGCACAGACCCACCTGTCCTGTCACCTTCAATTATCTGTGCACATATACACCCAGATCCTCTTTAGAATTGTAGTATCATTTTATACCGTTGATTCATGTTCTTTCTACCAAAATGTATCATTTCACACTTTTCTGCACTGAACTTTATCTGCCACTATCCACCCACTCCACCAACTTGTCCATGTCCATTTGATGCTTAACATTTTCCTCTTACAGTTTACAATGCTTCCAAGTTTCATATTATTCCCAAACTTTGAAATAGTCTCTGCACACCAAGCTCTAGATCATTAATATACATCAGGAAAGCAATGTCCCATCAAAGCTGAAACTCTGGAGAACTTCATTACAAACCTTCCGCCTGAAAATATCCATTGGCCCGGACAGTCTGTTTCCTATCACTCTCCCTTTCATTCCATGAGCTATCACTTTTCTAACAGGTCTGTTGTATGGCACTGTATTGAAATCAACATCAGATACACCACCCTTATCGAAAATTTCTGTTCTCTCTTCAAAAACTCCAACGAATTAGTTGAACATGATTTCCACTTTACACTTCCATGCTGCTCTTCCTAACTAACCCACATTTTTCCATGTGACTATTACTTCCATCCCAAATAATTGTTTCTAGAAGTTTCTTCACCACTGAAGTTAAACAAAGTTAATCTGTAATTGCAGGGCTGATTCTTGCAACACGTTTTTAGAACAAGGGCATGATGTTTGCAACTCTCGAGTCTTCTGGCCCCTCCTCTGACTCTACAGAAGACTGAAAGACTACGGCCAGTACGTCTGCAATTACCACTCTCACTTCTTTCAACATCATTTGAGACATCTCATCCAGCCGTGGTCCCTTGTCAAATTTAAGTATGTACAGTCCATCCAACGCATTTTCCTTATCAATTTGAACCCTTCTAGTGAGAGAGTTTCCTCTTCTGTCAACATGGCCTTGGTAGCATCCACCTCCTTGGAAGAGACAGAGGCAAAATATTTATTAACTACTTCAGTCATGTTTCCTGCCTCCATGCATGGATTCCCTTTCTGGTCCCTAATTAGCCTACTCCTCCTTTTACCACTCTTTTACATTTATATGCCCACTGAAGACTTTGGAATTCCCTTTCAGGTTGGCTGCCAGCCCTTTTCCATCATTGTTTCTCCACTATACTTTTCAACATCCAAAATCTACCTGAACCTTTTGTATTTTTCTTGCTTGTCAATTGCATTTTCTACCTGACACCTGCCATAAGTACACTTTTTCTTCTGTTCTTAAATATCTATCATCATTGTCATTTAGGGAGCTCTGGATTTGATTGTCTGACCTTTCATTTGAAGAATATACCTTGACTGTGCCCGAATTGTCTTCTCTTTGAAGGTAGCCCATTGCTCAGTTACAGCTCTTCCCAACAACCCTTTGTTTCAATCTATCCAGCCCAGCTCCCGTGGAATAGGACTTCAATGCCCCTTGAATGTCAGCTGTTTGGCATTTGATTTTTCTTACTTGGGGGATTGACATTGTTCTTCATCATCATCCCAAATCTTATGATACAAATGATCACTGTCTCCTAAATGTACCCTCATTGTAACTTTATCTACATCAAATGAAGAGTGCAGGAGGGCATGCCAGGAGCAGCACCAGGCATACCTGAAAAGGGAGCGTCAACCTGGTGAAGCCACAAACAGGGCTACTTGCACGCCAAACTGCGAAAGCAGCCAGTGATAGACAGAGCTAAGCGATCCCACAACCAACGGATCAGATCTAAGCTCTGCAGTCCTGCCACATCCAGTCACGAATGGTGGTGGGTGATTAAACAACTCACTGGAGGAGGAGGCTCCACAAATATCCCCATTCTCAATGATGGAAGAGCCCAGCACATCAGCGCAAAAGATAAGGCTGAAGCATTTGCAGCAATCTTCAGCCAGAAGGGCCGAGTGGATGATCCATCTCGGCCTCCTCCAGTGGTCCCCAGCATTACAGATACCAGTCTTCAGCCAATTCGATTCACCCCACGTGATATCAAGAAACGGTTGGAGACACTGGATACTGCAAAGGCTACCGGCCCTGACAACATTCCGGCAATAGTACTGAAGACTTGTGCTCCAGAACTTGCCGCTGCCCTTGCCAAGCTATTCCAGTACAGTTACAACACTGGTATCTACCCAACAATGTGGAAAATTGTCCCAAGTGTGTCCTGCACACAAAAAGCAGGACAAATCCAACCTGGCCAATTACCACTCCACCAGTCTCCTCTCGATCATCAGTAAAGTGATGGAAGGTGTCATCAACAGCGCTAACAAGCAGCATCTGCACAGAAATAACCTGCTCAGTGACGCCCAGTTTGGGTTCCACCAGGGCCACTCAGCTCCTGATCTCATTACAGGCTTGGTTCAAACATGGACAAAACAGCTGAATTCTAGAGGTGAGGTGAGAATGACAGCCCTTGACTGTAAGGCTGCAATCGACCGAGTGTGGCATCAAGGAGCCCTAGCAAAACTGGAATCAATGTGTATCAGGGGGTAAACGCTCCAGTGGTTAGAGTCATACCTGACACATAGGAAGATGGTCGTGGTTGTGGGAGGTCAATCATCTCAGCTCCAGCATATCTCTTCAGGAGTTCCTCAGGGTAGTGTCCTAGGCCCAACCATTGCTTCATCAATGACCTTCCCTCCATCATAAGGTCAGAAGTGGGGATGTTTGCCAATGATTGCACAATGTTCATCACCACTGGTGACTCCTCAGACACTGAAGCAGTCCATGTTCACATGCAACAAGATCTGGACAATATCCAGGCCTGGGCTGACAAGTGGCAAGTGACATTCGCACCACACAAATACCAGGCTATGACCATCACCAAGAAGAGACAATATATCCACCACCCCTTGAAATTTAAAGGTGTTACCATCACTGAGTCACCCACTATCAACATCCTGGGGGTTACCATTGACCAGAAACTCAACTGGACTCACTATATTAACAGAGTGACTACAAGAGCAGGTCAGAAGCTGGGAATACTGTGACGAGTAACTCTCCTCCTGACTCCTCAAAGCCTGTCCACCATCTACAAGGCACAAGTCACGAGTGTAATGGAATGCTCCACACTTGCCTGGATGAGTGCAGCCCCAACAACACTCAAGAAGCTTGATGCCATCCAGGACAAAGCAGCCTGCTTGATTGGCACTACATCTACAAGCATTCACTCCCTCCACCACTGATGCTCAGTAGCAGCTGTGTGTACTATCTACAAGATGCACTGCAGAAATTCACCAAAGATCCTCAGACAGCACCTTCCAAACCCACGACCACTTCCATCTAGAAGAACAAGGGCAGCAGATATACAGGAAACCATCATATCCAAGTTCCCCACCATCCTGACTTGCAAATATATCGCTGTTCCTTCACCGTCACTGGGTCAAAATCCTGGAATTCCCCCCAATAGCATTGTGGGTCAACCCACAGCAGCAGGACTACATCAGTTCAAAAAGGCAGCTCACCACCACCTTCTCAAGGGCAACTAGGCATGGGCAAGAAATGTTGGCCAGCCAGTGACACCCACATCCCACAAATGAATAACACAAAAATGGACCACCTTATTTCCAAGAACCTGGTCCAAGGGTGCATCATTTCTTGTTCAAGTGGATACAACCTGTTGTTAGAAGTTTACATGAACACACTCACAGTATGCTTGCAGCTCCCTGCCCCTTCATACTCACTGATACTAGCAGCATCTCAGCCTACATTTGGATAGATGAACTGTCCCATTATAACTACTTTATAATGTCGGCATCACTCCGTAATTTCCATGCAAAAATGTTCCTCTACATCCTTCTGACTAGTACGTGGTCAAGAGACTACACTTTGTAATGTAATGGCACCCTTTTTGTTCCTTAGCTCTAGCCAAATTAATTCTGTCCTTGAACATACTGGAACCTTCTTTCTCAAGTACTGCACAATCCTCTTCTTAATCAATTGTGCCACTGCTCCTCCTTTCCATCCCTTTCTATCTTTTCTGAGCACCTTGTACCCAGGTATATTTAACACCCAGTCCTGACTTTCTTTGAGCCATGTCTGTTTTTTAATTGCCAGACCACCATATTTCCACATGGCAATCTGCATCTCTAACTCCCCAGACTGATTTAAGGGTGAAAATAATAATGCTATTGCTGTTACAGAAATAAGACTGCTAGTGCAAGCTGGCCAAGAGATGGAGCTATTCAAGTTATTTACATGAGTGATGCTGATGTTCAAGTATGACATAAAAGGTATTGAACAGGTAGAGAGAATGGAAGAAAGAAGACTGCAAAAACAATTTGTTATACAGTAAGAAAGGTACAAAAGGGAGACAGAGAGCTGCTTGTGGGAATAATGTGATAATTACATTATCAGTATAAAATAAATGGGAAGTACTTCACACAAGATGATTTGGAAGGCGTTGAACAACCTAATTCCATTGTACTTTGTGTAAGTGTGATCTCTTTAACTGGGCAAGGGTATCCCCTAATTATTGCACAATAAAGGCTCAATGCAAAGCCAACCCTTAAGTGTATGGGGCTGCTCAATCACTTCATAAATAGAAGAGATACTTTTCATTTCATAGGAGTTTGTGCCTGCATTCTCTCCAATACTGTCAATGTAGAAACAAAGGTCAGTAACACACAAGAAAAGACGGAGATGAAAAACAGAAAACTATAGGCCAGTTAGTCTAACATCTGCCATTGGGAAAATGCCGGAATCCATTAAGGAAGTAATCGCAGTACATTTAGCAAATCGCAATACAATTAAGCAGAGTCAAATAGTCTTGTGAAAGGAAAATTGTGTTTGACAAATTTATTCGAGTTATTTGAGGGTGTAATGAGTTGGTGAATAAAGGTGTATCAGTAGGTGCAGTGTGTTTAGAGTTTATAACATGTTGATAACATATTAGCATGAATAGAGGATTAGCTAACTAATAGAAAACATAATTGAGAAAAATGGGTATTTTTCAGGTTGGCAAATTGTAACTCGTAGAGTACCATGGGTCTCAACTATTAAAAATCGATGAATAGACCATGTGTACAGGAACCAAATTTGCTGACAATACAAAGATAAAAAGAAAAACAAGTCATTAGGGGGACACAGTATCTGCACAGGGTTATAAACAAGCAAGTGGACAAAAATTTGCCAGATGAAATATAATGTATGAAAATATGAGATTATTCACTTTGGTAGAAAATTTAAACAGGGAGAGTCTACAGAATGTTTCAGTGCAGTGGGTACCCTTATACATGAGATACAACAATGTGGCATGCATTCTTAATATAATTAGGAGGGCAAGTGCATTGTTGTCCTTTATTGAACAGGGGATGTGTCTCAAAGGACAGAAATCTAGTTACAACTGCACAGGCCGTTGGTGAGAGTAGCTGTATTGTGTATATTGGTCTGTTCACTGAATGAGAAATATATTTGTATTTGAGGCAAATTAAAAGGTTTATTAGCTTAATTCCTGGGATGAATGGATTGTTTTTCAAAGGAAGTTAAGGTTTGGCTTATACTTGTTAAAGTTTAGATGATCTTATTGAAACATGAGGTTCAAGGTATCTGACAGGTCCTGACCAGTGATTCATAGATGCTGAGAGCATGTTTCTCCTCATGTAGCAATCTAGAACTAGAAACATTGTTTCAGGATAAGTAGTCCGTTTATTACAGAGACAAGGAAGCATTTCTGCCATAGAATAGAATCATAGGATCCCTACAGTGCAGAAAGAGGCCATTTGGTCCTTTGAGTTTGCACCAATCTTCCTGTAACCTTGCATGGGTTTTTACCATAGCTAACCCACCTAACCTGCACATCCCTGGACACTGTGGGCAATTTAGCATGGCCAATCCACTTAACCTGCACATCTTTGGACTGTGGGAGGAAACTGGATCATTTGGATGAAATCCACGCAGACGAAGAGAACGACAAAGTCCAGAAGTTTGCCCAAGGCTGGAACCAAGCTCCCTGGTGCTGTGAGGCAGCAGTGCAGATCACTGCACTACCATGCCACCCTTTTATTTTTTGAGTTTTTTCTTGAACCAGTCCAGCCCTTTTCTCAACCATATTTCTGTGATGGCAACAATATCACAGTTCCATGTGTCAATCCACACCTATAACTCATCAGTCTTATCTATTCCGCTCGCATTAAAGTAATGACCATCCAGTCTTGCCTTACTCTCTTGATACTCAACATAGCTGAATTCACTCTAACTTGTTTCCTTTGCTGTAGCATGATATTTCTCTATTTCATCAATATTCTGTGCCCCCTCCCCCTACCAAACTAGCTTAAACTCCTCCCAACAGCACTAGCAAACCTACCTACATCAATGTTGGTCCCAGTGTGGTTCAGGTACAGGCCGTTCAGTTTGTACATGCCCCACCTTCCCCAAAAACGGTTCCAGTAATCCAGGAATCTAAAACTCTCCGGATTGCACCAACTCTTTAGCAAGACTTACATCTGTCTTATTTTCCTATTTCTAAACTCACTAGCTTGTAGTACCGAGAGTAATCCAGAGATTATGAACATTGAGGTCCTGCTTTTTAAATCTACTGCCTAGCTTCCTGAATTCTTGATGCAGGACCTCATTCCTCACTTTGCCCATATCGTTTGTGCAAACATGTACCATGACCTCTTACTCATCACCCACCCCTGTGAGGATGCCCTATCGCCATCCCGGAGGCACACCTTTGGCTGCACAAATGCTTGTCTGCTCCCCTGACGGAAGAATCCCCTATCATTATTGCTCTTCCTTTCTTCTTCCTCACCCCCGGTACCATCAAGCCACTTGTGGTGCCAGAAGCTTGGCTCTGGCTGCGCTCCTTGGAGGTAACAGCACCCACATCAGCTTCCAAAATGGAATACCGGTTAGTGAGTGGGACCCCAGAGGATTCCTGCACTACCTGCCTGTTCCTTCCGAGGGTCAAGCGTTCCCTCTTTCTTCTAGTCCCTTGAGAGAGGTGGTCAGACCCGCAGCTCAATGTGTGATCTACATAAGTCTCAGTATCACAGATGTGACATCGTGTCTCCAACTGCTGCTCAAGCTCCGAAACCTGGAGCTCCAGCTTCTGCTGCTGGGAGCGCTTCCTGCATGTGCTCATCTCGGGGATCATCGGGGATCATGAATTTTTGGAATTCTCTACTCAACAGAGGAGTGGAGATTGAGTAATTGAATACATGAAAGTATGAAACAGACATATTCTGGAAATACAGGAGTCAAGTATTAGGGAATGCTTTCAGGAAAATGGAGCGAAGGGCAAGATTAGATCAGCCACAAATAGTTTGAATGATGGAGCAGCCTTCATGGGACATATGACCTAGTCCTGCTTTTATTTCTTACACAACAGTGTACGTATTACTGTGTCCATAAGGGTTTTCATTGCAATCTTCATCTTTCAGTTTCAGATTAATAGTTCTAGTATAACAGCACCTCATAAGAGACCACAGGGTCCTACAAAATGATAATCATAGAAAGTCTTTATTTATCAGCTATCAATTGGACTAATCAGTGGCACTAAAGAAGGGACAAAATTGCAAACAGTTTTCCAGCAGTGATCAGTGCCTGGTTCGTAGCAGAGTAGCACAGCAGATGCTATATGAAATTTGACAATTAGCAAGCTACCAGAATTGATGAACTGCTAATTTGGAAGTGAGGGATTAATAGTTTCATTAATCATTGGATAGTTTTTGTTGCAAGATTTTAATAATAACCAAGACCAAAAAGAAGAATTTGGCTGTGTAAAACATTAAACAAAGAAGCGTAGAGCAAAGAAAAAAAATGAAAATGGAATCTGGAAAATTAAAACAAAAAATAAGAAGTTTTAAAATCTATTTTAAGAGATGTGGAAAGGAATTTTTTTTAGACAATGGACAAATCATGAAGATAGTGTCTGAGTAAAGAAGTCAAAAGCAAGTCAAAACCCAAATAAAATTATGTGAAGGCTGAGGATTGATTGTCATATAAAATCCTTTTAAGCACATCTAAAGTGTAAAGAGACAAGAGAAGATTCATTTAAAAAAAATACTCCCAGTGGCTGATCTAGGAAGGGCAGCAAGAGTGTGCTTTGGGATTGCCTTCAGGTTCACAAAGCCTCATATCAGTGGTGGTGTAGGAAATACCCTTCCAATTGTAGATTCCTTAGTGTAGAAGCAGGTCATTTGGCCCATCAAGCCTACACTGACCCTCTGAAGAGCATCTCACCTTGGATTCCAGCATCTGTCTTTTTTTGTCTCTTCGATAGATTCCTGATTGGTAACAGTATCAAGGACTACAAGAAGAAGGCAGGAGAATGGAGCTGAGAAACATATCAGCCATGATTGAATGGCAGAGAAGATTAAATGGTCCAAATGGCCTACTTCTACTCCTACATTTTATGGTCTTATGATCGGATTACACCCAAGCCCACACCGTCTCTGTAATGCTGGATTCCCCATGGCTAATCTACCTAACCTACACATCCTTGGACACAACGGGCAATTTAACATAGCCAATCCACTTAACCTGCACATTTGGGAGGAAACCAGAGTACCCATAGGAAACCCACACAGATTCAGGGAGAATGTCTGTGAGGCAGCAGTGCTAACCACTAAGCCACTGTGCCTGCTAATGCAAATGTACATTTCACATGTCAAAAGTAGCAGATAATTTTTCAGAAAGATCACTGAAAATATTCCAGATCCATCCATTTTGGCCCAAGAATTTGTGACATACGTTCAGTTTAGTAAAGCATCTGTTATTACAAAAACTCAAAGAAACCAATGTCTTGAAGGCACCTTGACCAGATGGAACAGCCAGCATGGATTTAGAATCTACTACAGTGCTTGAAGAAGCAACACTACTCATGAACAAGTTGACTAGTCAATGGACATAATTTCCTCAGATTTGTAGAAGATATTTGATTATAGTTCTAAGGCCTTTAAAAATGATTAAGGCCTATGGAATTAATTGCAGTCTCGCTAATTGCATTGAAACTTGCTCTTTTACAGAAACGAAGAGGCAATGATAAAGAAGAAAATAGAAGGATTGATCTATTCAAGGTATGGTGACTATAGTTCTGCGTTCTGTATTGTATTCACAAACAATTGTCTGCTCATAAAATCCTGCATTGTCAAGTGATAAATATAGGGAAGATTGATTGCACTCTAAGGATTGTGGACTAATTAAGTGGACATGTTAAGCAATGGAATATTGATTTTAATGCAGATGAAGGTAATAATATGCCTAGAGGAATATGAAACAGCAATCTTTGAGTGTATATATATCAGGGATGATCATTGCCAAAGGTGCAAAAGGACTTGTGTAATTTTTGACTGATTTGTTGCAGTGAATAATCATTGTGATACTGTTACCAATCAGGCAAATCAAGTAATCTCAAGAAATTTGAATATTACCAAGATATTTTTACAGCATTTTCCAGACTAATATTGCCACATCTGGGCTATTCTGTTTAATGGTAGATGCTAATGAGGGCACAGTTTGTTATGTGGTGGAAGACCACACCCCTAAATTCCAAACAATTTCTGCAGACAAATGATCAAAAAATCCTAAGACAGAACACATTTTGCAATTTGCTGCTGGACATTAGGCTTGTGAATGTATCAATGTATGTGAATGGCCTTGACAGAATACAGATGTTTCTCTGAAGTGTCCTTCAATAACATGGCCTTCACCTAAAACAAAAAGTTTGTCTGCTTACATTGATCATTAATCCAGTTTAGTCCAGATCAGTTTACATTATAGTTTTGCTTAAACAGCCATAAACTCTGGGTCTGAATTAAGTGTTTTCTTAAAAAGGTACAACTCACAGCGCATATTGCAGAATTTGCATTTCACAGCATTTACACTGCCAAGTTTATGTCAGTCTGTAGTCCACTTCAGATTCATTGCAGTAAAATCTGGCAAAGGAAGCACAGTATTAAACAGAGGGCCATGTTTGTAACTCTTGTAAGAAAAGATTGAGTTTGAAACTTATTTGGATTTGCTTATAATGCAGCAATGGTATCTTGCATGTAAAATTCCAATTCCTTAACATTGTGCAGATGCTCATTCTACAATTTAGTCCTGAGTTAAAAAAGGAATAAAAAAAAACTACAGTGTACTTTTTAATAACATCACATTCCTTTCAATTACAAACCTTTTTTCAACTTCGTATGAATTTTCTGTCTTTCAATGTCAGTTCCTTTTCTAGTTTAAAAATAGCTTTCGTACTGTTGACATAACAAGTTGAAACTAAACTGCCATTATCAGTGCATCTTTAGTGCATTGGTTGGCTGGGACAAGGAGGATAGAGCTCATCCTGAAGAGAATTTTATTCAGGGATGGATCTCAACCAGATGGCATCAAGTCAAATTCTTTTGGGGATGGACTCAGCTGCTGCATCTTTTTTTTTCAAAGCCTCGGAGGGTAAATTAGTTAGTGTTTTAATGAAAAGCCATACGAATGTTGTTGTGCCAGTCTGTGTCGGCCATTCTCACTGGAACAGCCGGTGACTCAGCTGTCTGAATTTCATTTAAATTAAAAGCTTCTTAGTTTTAAGGAAAAGGTTAAAAGGTACATGATGTTGGTCTTCAAAATGGAGCTCAATTATTTTCTGGGAACTGGAAACTGTTTTTATATAGGAAAAATGTTTTAAAAAGGCATAAACAAGGCCTATAATTTTACATTACACTGAGACTGCATTTTTTCAAGACTAAATTCTTGCAAACTAAAGAAATAAATGGAAATAAAAATTGTTCACAGCTGATGGTACATTCATTCTGATACTCTCAAATGCAGTTTAAATTGTCTTTCTTAACTGCCTATTAGTTCAGGATGATGGATCCGTTGATGATAAAGAGCACAGATAAAATATTGCAAACATGATAAAAACAGAGTGAATGCGATAAATGTCTGGAATGGTGTTTGAACGAGCAGCTTTTTGAATTAGATGAGAGTACCACAGACTGACCACTTACAATACACAATTGATCTCTAAGGTAAGGAACGAGTACTTGAGAAGAGCCCAAGCTGTCTAGCTATGAAGTCTTCAGCTGTTCTTGGATGTTCAGTAATACCAAAAAAAAATCACAATTAGATTTTCACAAAATTAAAGTTAAATCTGTCACATAAAACATAACCCCAATCTAAAAATATGTCAGAATGTTTGATTCCTCTCAATTCCAGGGTTAAATGTGATGGAATTATCTCTTTGAATTTTTTCTTATTTCTTTTACCTGTCAATTCTTTTCTTATGTATTTTATAGTCAGATTACCAGTTGGTCTAAGTCTCTTAACTACTTTATTAATGGGCTTGAAATTGTGAATATGTACAGCCTGCAAGTTGTCACTATTGCTGTTGAGTAACACCGATTTTAGAAAAAGTAGAACTCTGAACTTCTTCACATTTTTAAAAGGTCCACCATAATGCAAGGTGAAGAATAGGAATAGAGGTAAGACGTGTGATAGATTGCATGATAACACAGTGGTTAGTACTGCTGCCTCATAGCGCCAGTGACCTGGGTTCACTTGCAGCCCTGGGGGATTGTCTGTGTGGAGTTTACACATTCTCCCTGTGTCTGCGTAGGTTTCCTCGTACAGTCCAAAGGTGCAAGCTAGGTGCAGTAGCCATGATAAGTGTAGGGTTAAAGGGATGGGGTGTGATGCTCTTTGGAAGGCCAATGCAGACTGGCTGGCCCAAATGGCTTCTCTCTGCACTGTAGAGATTCTATGAATTGAACTGTGGAAGGATTACATTTTGTATTGCTATAAAGATTGTAAGGATAGCAGTAATTCTGATAAGGAAGAATGGCTTGCTAAAATAATAGGATTAATTCTGTATTTGCATATTATGGCATTCTATTTTACTCTACATACATAAGCAAAAGGAAATAATTTACATGCATATCTGACATAAAAATTAACTATGCTGAAAATACTTCAATGGAAAATATTTCAGTGTCCTGCATTTTTTTATTACAGTACCAGTAATTGGAGATCAAAGGTATGACTATATGCAGGACAGGTAGGTGCGGACGTAGAAGCAAGATTGGCATTCAAATGTAAACTAGCTCCTTGTAGTTCAATACTGATAACTAAAATATAGAACATATTCAATCGCCTTCATGTCACTAAACAGGCTTTGACGCTCATCCAAATGCCTAAAACTTTGAAATGCAAATAGTAATTGCTGGAAATACACAGCAGGTCTGGCAGCATCTCTAAAGGGAGAAACAGCATTAACATTCCAGATTGTGACTTTCATCAGAACCCATGAAACTTTGAAACAGCTTATATCGTTTAGCAAGTCAAAAAGATTCTCTTAGCATGGGCATTGAACGTGAATTAAGCTTATTCATAGAACGGAACTAAAAAGAGAGTTTTACATTTTTTTTCATGACCACTGGATATTGTAGATTGCTTTACAGCCAATGCAGTGCTAGCGAAGGGTAGTCACTGTCATCATGTAGAAAATGTGGCAGCCAATTTGCATAGGGTCAGCACTCAAAAAACAGCAACGTGACAATGACCAGATAATCAATTATTTTCTGTGGTTTTGAAAAGGCATTAATATTGCTAAGGAGACCATTGGAACATATTATTATAAAATTTTGCTTTGTAAACTAAGTTGAACTTTTGAAGACCCATCATTGAACCAGTTAGAAAGATGGACTATAAGGACCTATTTAATTCATTTGGACATTAATTTACTGTCCCTGAAAATTCTCAGAGCAATGGTGAAGCCCTAGAAGAATTGATACATTTTTTACATTCTGATAGAAACTGCTATATCTGCTGAGCAAGCGTAGGTTTAGGCAGGTGAAGGAACACTGAAAGAGGAGCAACTGAAGAACACATAGTCCATATGGGAAGCAACAGTGAACCAAATGGTGGATCATGATTATTGTTGAGCTACCACAGAAAAGATCTTAACCAAAATAATTAAACAAATTAATTATGTGTGTGGGTACCTCTTGTCCAGACTTTAGGGAGTTCTCTGAATAATAACATCCTTGATCGGGAGTTTATTTTCTCCCACCTTGTACCTGAAGATACACTGCAGGTCAATTGCAATTTTTGACCTGGAACTTCCACAAATAAAATTACTTACAGGAGAATTTCTGAAATGTTTGTTTGGAGAGCAGAAGGAATGCCCATAGGAGTCAAGTTTTACAGGGGCACTATCACTGTTCTAGAAAATTGACAGATTATACAGTAGAACAGTAACAGCTTCATCTAGTAATACCTAACATTGGTAGTAGGTTTTAAAGCTTATCTAATCTTAACAATAGCACAATTGAATTCTATAGCTGTTAAAAATGAACATCCACATACAGTCATCTTGAACAAATAAAACGTATTAAATGCAAGAGTTCTAGTACTTTAGAGACAGCCACCTAAGTGGTTTGCTTACACAAGTAATTTTAACTTGCAGGTCACAAATTTACAGTGACATTGTCTCACTAACCATTTTATCGACTTGAAAGATTAGAGGATACCATAAGTCCTAGAGGCAATTAGAAAGAGCTCTTGGTAAAGTTTTTCAAAATTATAAAACTTAGGTGCATGAGCTGGACCTACATTGCAGGACCTCACCAACTAAAAGAGCAACCTGAGTAAATCTAGATTGATCAACATTCTATCTACACCTTAAATACTCTCAACCCCCATCCACAACCACAGGTGCACCATGGCAGCTGCGTGCACCATCAACCACATTCATTGCAGTAACTCACCAAGGCTCTTTGGGCAGCCACTTTAGCGAGCATCAAACCAGCAATATCAACCACCTAGAACAGCAAAGTCAACAAACACCACCAACCAACAATTCCGCTTGAAGTGGTAAACCAGCTTGCCTTGTAACGACATCACCATTCCTTCACCATCATTAGGTGAAAAACCTGGAACACCCACTGTCATAGCATATGGATTGCACCAGTTCAGGAACTTGACTCACCACCACCTTGTCAATGGCAAGTACTCTAACATCCCATGAAGACATAAAACAAAACACTGATTAGGTAACAGCATGTTTGTGCTTTAAAAACATAAAGATTAAAGGAGGAAGGAAAGTCTACAGGAGCCAATGATTTCCAATTTTAAGACTTGTCAAAATGATGAGTTGAAGAGGAGATTATGGAACGAGTCTTAATCGCCATACAAGGTGATACAGGATAAAGCAAGCATGTTCATATAAATGTCCAGTCTGCAAGGAGCCTTTACGTTTCCTGTTATCCAGTACACATTGAGTTAATATCTAACTGTACCAGAACAAAGATTTTTTTGACCTCCGGTTATTTTTACACCATAACGATATTTTAGTGGCTGTGATGCAAAAAAACCTGACGCTGTACATGTTCATCAATAATTTGTCCTACATGACAATGTCTCTCTCTGAAGTGGCCCACATCTCAACCCAGTCATAAGATATCGCTGCACAGCTTCATTGATAATCAGTAACATGTGATTAAGGACTATTTAAGATCACAAAAGATCCTACTTGCAAATGTTTATATTATGCATGAAAAGGGGTCTTTGTGCCCGCACCCTCCCCCCTAAGCGCTGACACCATCTGCCCATTAGGTAATATGTAATTTCGGAGCCCCTCACATTTGAGTTCTTCGATGAGGTTACAAAACATTAACTTTGCAGCGTTTCATCACGTGGCGGAAGTCAATAGCAATTGCAGCATTTTTCTTTCTCTCTTGTTCCTGCAGTAAGGAATTTGTTGCATTGCTGAGAAAGGATTGTGGGATTAAAACTGGAGGCGACGCGATCTCATTGGGCAGGGTTGGAGGTAGGCGAGTGATTTCAATACGTGCAGTGTGTGTGTGTGGCAAACGAACCGCGCAGTCTAGGCGTGAGCTCGCATTCAGCTTTACGGTCTCCACACGTTACTGGAGCTGTCAACGCAAAGGCTAGTGGCTTGATCCTTGATCACAACGTGTTCCCTGATGAACATCGCCCGTGCTGCAAACCTGCTAAGCTCCTGACGCCACAGGTACTCGGTGAGAGTGCGTTATTCCTCATCGCTGTGTCAGTTACCTGGTACAATCTCAGCCAGCGCTGTGAATATCCTCTCCCCCCCCACCCCTTTTACAAGACAGCTCTAGGGGGTTGGTTCTGGTTCTGGTTCTCACTGCAGCTCGCGTATCATTCAACTGTATTGCATCGCTTTACGGGTGTGCACTGTGCTGACCGAAAGTGAGCAGGAGTTACATATTTTCTATGAGGATGGAAAAGACACGGGTCTGTGCGTTGTAGCTCAATGACAAAGACTTCTTGTAACTTAACAGCACAGAAATAGTCGGCATGGCCCCTCTCTAGCAACCTTTTTTAGTCTGCCTTTTGGGTAGAGCAGACGATTGTGAGCTCCGCTGTTTGCTCGATCATTAAGCAGCAGAATGAAAGCATTCCTTAGGCTGGAGCAGCCAGATTGAGTTGAACGGTGCAGTCACGGGGTCTGGGCAAGTCGGAGGTGGGCTCCGATTGTGAGCGCTGGGAAACGACTTGTTTTAGCACTTTTTTCCTCCTGTGCTTCGTACCATTTGCGGGAGTTCCCAACCCACCCCCCCCCCCCCCCCAGCCGATGCAGTGTTACGATGGGTGTGACTGTGAATGTTCTAACAGTAACTGGTGCTGGCAGAAACGACAGGCACTCTGAAGTGCAGCCAGATCCACAGGATGGGGGAAAATAAACAAAGAAATTTCCACCTATTAAAGTATTGCTTCCAAGCTGCTGCCCTGCTAGATTGTTTCAGAGACGAATACTTATACGAATTAGCAGCCTAAAATTTCAACACCAAGTGAACCGCTACTAATTCTCTTGTTACTTGATAGTTTATGATTTTCGTTACTTATTCCAAATCAGTTTTTTTTTTACAATAGCCTTAGGAAGCAGCAGGGAGCAGCGTCTGCTTTGCACTGACGTGCTGTCTGCATAGTTACAGGGTTAATAGGAAAATGGCAACTAGAGGACTCAAGAAGCGTGTGAAATGCTGGGCTGGATACACTGGGATCTATGCTATCTAATAATTCCATAAAATGCCTTGTAATAATTCCAAACTAACACGTGAAACGCAAGGACGTTATTCTACAGTGATAATAAATCAGGAATGGTAAAACAGTAAATATGACTGACATGACTCTGTAAAGGTTCGTAGCTCATGCTGTGAATGTAAAGGCCAAGTTTTAATGGTGTGGTATACAATAAATCCTGGGTGAAATTTCAGCTTTGTCTGAAATAGGACATAGCCATGTAGTTTGTACCTTGGTTTTATCATTAGGGAAATAAGTTGTATTTTGTGGGTCACTTATTTATCGTGGGGAATGAATACATGGTAGATTCATTTTAATTACAGAGACTTTTTATGCTTTTAAACTGCATATTTTGATTTGACACTCGATTGGTAGTGCTGCTGCATCCACAGCCAGAGGTTATTTGTGCAAATCCCCCTCCAGATGTACTCTATTTAGGCTGGCTGTTCATTGCAGTATTGAGAGAGTGCTGTATTGTTGATAGTATTGTGCTCCAGACGAAGGCTGCTTTTTTGATTGGAAGAGCACAATCTTTTGGAACTATCTGAAGAGCAGTTTGATGCATCAGTCAACAGCTTTTTTAATTTCAAAAATATGCTTCATTCATAAAAAAATCTTTGTATATAAACATTGACACAAAAGCAGTTTGGTTCTTCACAGTTGCATATCAAGTAAAACAAAATATTGGAGTTTGACTGAACACAAAATCAAAGACCCCTCTTGCACATGCAGTACTAATACTTACACACATTTGACACGCTAGGAGGGTCCAATAACTGAATGGGCCCCCATTTACCTTCAGCAGGAAAACCCCAGATCGTGGTCTTTCCCCACTTTGCCTTGGCGGCAGCTGCCCCAAGCTTTGGTGCGTCCCTGGACATAGTCCAGGACCTTGGAATGTGCCAGTCTGCAACACTCAGTTGGGGTCAACTCTTTGTTCTGGAAGGCCAACAAGGTCAGGCAAACCAAAGAGCGTCTTTCACCAAGTTGATGGTCCTCCAGGCACAGTCGATGTACAAAATCTTGGGAGAACCGCATCGCCAAAGTGATGTAGAAACTGGTCCTTTGTCCCTGTCTATTCCAGTAAAAACCTGCTTATAAGGTGTGAGACACTGTCTGTTGTACGTAGTATAGGTCTAGCCCATCCCCCAAAACAGTGCTGTTTCATTCTCCCGAGCCATCTTCCGTTTCATCTGGAAGCCTAAGACAGACTGGGTCTGCAGGGACCCCATGTACAAAGCTCTGGATAAGGGGGGGAAGAACATGCCCACTGTTGCCCTCATCTTGATAGCCACCTTTTGTGTGTGGCTGCATCAAGGTCTGCGTAGACCCTCGGTGCACAAACAGCAAGTGTCACCAAGTGCTGAGGTTCTACCTGTCCCTGGTGTTGCGAAGGATGGGACTGGCCTCATTGGTGCAGAACATTCCAAGTAGTTGGACCTTTCCGTATCACCTATCCTTCGTAGAGAAATTTGCAAAGTAAAACACCTTTGACCACAAGTCCATCAGGAAATGGTCAGCACGTAGCATACTTGCGATCCTGTGGGAAAAGGAGAGGGTGGATCCTGTCGTGTGATTCCCTGAGCAGACTGTCAAAGTAATTTGGCAGAATGCCTCATCACCAGAATTTTCCAACAAACACCGAGACGTCGCTTGGCTGGTAATGAGAAGGGCATGACCTGTGAGGTCCTTTTATGTATGCCCGGTCAGCCTGCATCACCATATGCTACCCTTGAAGTGGCTGCAGTGGGGTTGACACTGTCATGCATCTCCTTCTGGAATGTGCCTCTGCAAACGTGAGGTTTATTCCAAGCAGCTCCGTGATGCAGGACTCTGTGCTGTACGGTCTGTTCCCTGGGATGCACACCGTGATGCATCAGTTAACAGCATTAACGTCAATTTAATTCAAGTTTATTCACTTTATTTGCTGCTTGTGCAATCTTGCTATGCACAGTTGTCCAGCTCTCTAAGAATGAGTGACTACACTTATTCATTTATTTATATAAAGAAGGAATTTGATGTGAGATATGCTGCAAGTTTGGAGGGGTATGCGAAAGATTAAAGGGCTTCATGTTCTCCTTCAAGAAAAAGACACTTGTGTGTTCAAGTTTGACAGCATTGAATTTATTGCTTGTCTCATGTATTGTTTGTGCTGCTCAGATTCTGCTTGCTTAGTGTTTCTGGGATTATCTTTGTAGTTAATTGTAGCAACACTGTAACTGCAGACTTGATACAGTCACATTGCACTTTTTGCAACTGCCCACTAAATAATTTGTGATTGAAATGTGTAGATGCTGCAGATTTTTTGTTTTTGTTTTTTGTTTGTTTATTTGATTTTCGTAAACAGGGATCAACAGGAATATGAAAATTATCTTTGTCCATGCCATAAAGTCTATTATAAATGATTAAAAATTATTATGTAGCATATATTTCATGAAGTATAGAAAACAATTTCGGTGAATTAAATTTGTCAAACAAAAAAAACCAAAGAACTGTGGGTACTGGAAATCAGAAACAACAACAGAAATTTCTGGGAAAACTCCAGCAGGTCTGGCAGCATCTTTGGAAAGAAAGCGGAGATAACATTTCAGGTCCAGTGACCGTTCTTCAGAATCGTTCAGAAGAAGGTACGCTGGACCTGAAACACTACCTCTGCTATCTCTCCACAGATGTGGCCAGACCAATTAAATTTGCTAGTTGTCTGTAATGTTCAGAATCATTTGTGTTATTACTCTTCTAGCAATACCTACAACTTCACTGGCACTGCCTGCTTTTGTGTTTCTCTGCAAAAATTTGTTGCAGTGAAGCTGACTCAATAATTATGGAAAGCACCTTCATGAATGCTTTGCACTGTTTTAATGCAAAGTTGTTCTGCTTACTGCCTAGAGTTTACAAACTCTTGGAGCTGCAGAATTACTGCTTTAGTGTAAGGGCTTGATAGTGCAGTAATCCATTACTAATGACATCAGTTCTGCACCCCTAACTTCTCAATGGAAGTTTGTTTCCCTGTACTTGTACTTTTTCCCATTGTAGGTATTCATACTTGATAATGGAATAACCCTGTACCATGAGGTGCAATGCAATTGATGGCAACACTGTAAAAGTTTGCAACAAAAGTGCCATTAAGTTATGGTTCAGTCATATCAAAGCCATTTAATGCTTTTTATTATATTATGGAGATGTTCCAAAATAGTTCACAATAAGTAAATTCAGATCATAAGTGTTTTTTTACTTTAGGCAAAATGGCAGGCATTTTATACACTCCTGGATATCTCAAACAGACTGGTTAATTTGGTCTTGTTGATTTGATGAGAATTTCTTTTTGTTCTTTTAATTCTTTGCATGTTGGTGTCATTGCTTGTTTCTCATCTTTAATTGGTTTTGAGAAGTCTCTTGAACTGCTGAAGTTCAGAGGGTAGAGATACACCCACAGTGTTGTTTGGAAGTGAGTGCCAGGATTTTGATCCAGCGATGGATACAGAAACAGTGATATAATTCAAACTTATGATGATTTGTGACTTGGAGGAGAACTTGCAAGTGGTGATATTCCTGTGCTTCCCTTAACCTCCTAGATAATAGAAGATATAGACAGGAAAGGAGCTATTGAAGGAGGCTTGTACTGCAATATTTCACCATCTTGCAAATATTATGTATTGCTGTCATTGTGCATCAATGGGAAGGGAGTAAATGTTGAAGATGGTGGATAGGATGTCAATCAAGTGAGTTGCTTTGATTAGAGTCAAATTTCTTAGGTGTTGTTGGAGCTGCATTCATTCAGGTAAGTGGAGAATATTCCATCACAGTCCTGATTTGTGCCAATTAGATGCTGGATAGGCTTTGAGGAATCGGGAGATGAGTTACTAGCCGTAGAATTCCTGGCCTCTGTTCTGTTGTAGTCAGTGTTTTTATGGCTGTGTCCTGTTAAATTTCAGTTCAGTGGTAATCCCCTGGATGATGATGGGGCATTCAGCAATGGTAGCACCATTGAAATTGAAAGGGAGATAGCAATCTCCAACAAAGAAGACTTTAACTATTTGCTGGAACTTCTTTGGTCTGAATGTGACTTACAACTTTTCAGGCTTGCACTGATAATTGGTATGTGAGCGTGCATTGCTTCAGCAACCGAAGAATAAAAATGATGCTGAACAATGTAAAATCATCAGCAAACGTTGGCATTTCTGACTATATGTTGGATAGAAGGTTATTGATGAAGCAGTTGAAGATGTTTGGGTCTAAGACTCCTACCACAAGGAACTTCTGCAACAGCCTTCCAGGGCTGAGGTGATTGGACTTCACCAAATACCACCATCTTTCTTTGTCCAAGGTATGACTCCGACCATAAGAGAGTTTTCCCCCAATTCCCATTAATTTCAATATTTCTAAGACCCCTTGATGCCACAGTGAGTCAAACATTGCCTTGATGTCAAAGATTGTCACTCTTACCTTGTCTCTGGAATTCCTTTTTTTTTTGCCTGGTTTGGCCAAATCTGAAGCTGAGTGAACCTGATGGAACCAAGACTGACCATTGTTTAGCAGTTTATTGCTATTTAAATGCCATTTCCTGGCATGGTCAACAACATTTCTATAACTTTACTGAATGTTTGTGAGTAGACTGATTGGATATATCTTGCTTTTTGGGGAAAAGATGTGTCTTGGCAATGTTTCACATTGTTAGGAACGTGTGGTGTTTTCACTTTGCTTTAAAAAGCTTGTTTCGGTTTAAGGCTAGTTAAGGAGTTAGTTCTGAAGCAAATGCCTTTAGTACTATTCATAGAATCCTCAGATGGAGGCCATTTGGCCCATCAGGTCTACACTGAAATTCCAAAAAGCATCCCACCCTATAATTCCACTTTCACCATAGATAACAAACCTGCACACTACAGGGCAATTTAGCATGGCCAATCCACTTGACCTGCACATATTTGGACTGTGGGATGAAACCGAGCACCCAGGGGAAACTGACACAGACATGGGGAGAACATGCAAACTCCACACAGACGATTGCCCAAGGCTGAACCCAGGTCCCTGGCAATGTGAGACAACAGTGCGAACCACTGTGACACCACTGCCCTGTTGCTGGTATATTGTTGGACTCATGGCATTTTGTAGGATCCAGTGCACCCAGCCTTCAAATAAAGGCAAAATACTTCAGATGTTGGAGATCTAAAATATAAATAAATTGCTGGAAAAAATCAGCAGGTGTGGCAGCAACTGTGGAGAAGAAGAAAAACAAGTTAACATTTTGAGTCTAATGACTCTGCTTTGAAAGAAGAATCATCTGTTTTTTCTCTCTCCACAGATGGTCCTAGACCTACTAGACCAGCACCACTTGCCTTCAGCTGTCACTTGATTATCACATTAATTTAATCAAATTGGCTGAACTGTGACATTGGTGATACTGGGGAGTTCAGGAAGAGACTAGGGAGGATCATCCACTTGGTACTTTTGGCTGAAAATGATTGCAGATTCATCAGATGTTGGTGGGACTCTGTGAACTTCAAATGGTACTCTGGGGTCTTCTACTTTTACCTGAGCTGCCAAAACAGCACTTCAATTTAAAATCTTAACATCTTGCTGATCCTGCAGAAGTCTGCAGATACTGCTTCATTTATGCAATGATAGCAACAACTTGACCAGTTATGTTATGCCCTCATTGCTTAATTCAAAGCTTGGTGGTTCAAGTACCTATTCAGAACTGGAAGTACGGGAAATCAGGGTAACACTCTTGTGCAACATTTAAGGAAGTGCTCCATTTATCAAAGATGCTGTCCTTGAGGGCTAGTTAAAGATTTCACTGCTGTCTTTGCCAATTTTTTTTTTCAACTGTCCATTGCTGCCTGCAGTGCATTTAATTGTTGTTTTGAGATTAGCTATCTATAATTTGGCTGCCTCATTAACTTGTGTCACAATTTCTGACCAAAGTAATTTATTGTATTGAAGCACTTGACATTTCTGAAGAATGTGAAATCGAGCGCTATAAAAGTATATCTTTTCATATTGTCAGCAACATCAACACATTTCAGTACATGTTGAGTTCCTCTCTGGAATGTACTGTAAAACAGCCCAGAATATAGGAAGCGTATTTAGCATCCATGCATCCCTGCTGTAATATCCACTGTTAATATATGTCCTAATGAGATGTAACTTTCAGATGGGGCAAGTTGTGTGCCATGAGACCTTTTTTACCTCTTCCACTTGTTGTAAGGCTGTAAATGGCTAAAAGTGTTCGACATGGTGTCTCCTGCAGGTCAATGCATATATCTACAGTACAAATCTAGACCTGGGCAATTCTAAGCCTTTTGAGGGAAAATGACCTATTTAAATTGGCAAACTGTGTAGTTGAAAGAACTAAAGTGCGCTAAAACAATGTTTTAATTAACTTAGTAAAGTTAAAATTTTGTGAATGTGTTATAATCGCAGTAAAGTGTGGGTTTTGCTTTCTGACAAAAGAGCAAAGTGTTAATTGCAGTATAACTTGAAATAGCTTGCTCATTGTGGTGTTGTATGTTAATTGTTCACTTTTATGAAGCAAATGCTTATACTCAAAATAGGCAAGCTTGTGAGCACCTGTTAAACTTAACTGCATTTCAGTGACTAGAAGAAGCATTGAGACTTGCAATGCATTTCGCCAGCAGCATTCCAGTTGCCTCAGTCAGATTTACAAAGTTTTATCATCCACCAAAAATATAGGCCTAGTAATTTAGAAGCATTAGATCTGTTTTTTGGTATTAAATGGCCTTCCAAGACTTCAATATAGTAAACAGTGTGTACTCATTACAAGCTGGAAATGAACTGGTGGCCATACTGGTAAAGGCTTAAAAAAAAAATGACACCTAGTGCCCATAGCTAAAACACAGGGTGTGCAAGCAAGAGGCCTAATGCACCTTCTGAGGTTCACTTTTTTTGGTTTGCTCTGAGGCAGACCACAGCAGTCGCAGTCAAAAATTAAGATGATATTTGGCTTAAATGAGCATTCCTTGTAAAGAAAAGATCTGGGAGGCTACGATGAATAAGGTAACATTTGAAAATGGTCTGATATGAATGGAGAGTTGGAAAGAGAAGGACTGCATTTTGGGATCCTACATTCAAAAAACAGGCTGCACTTTTTGTTTTGTTTCTGGTTGCCACTACAATGCAAATTGTTTGGTCATTCCTTTGGACCTGCTGACATAGTAAATGTATTCACATTTCCAGCTTCTGTTGTCAACTTGCCGCCTCCAAAGTACCCAGGTGCTGAAGCACGTCCTCATTAACAGCATTGTGAAATATTTAGGTTCAATCTCAGCTTGATTTTAGATGAATTAGAAAAAGTATAATATGGTTTTATTTTACGTTACAGGTAACCAGCACTTTTTAACAGTTACGCTTTAATATAGCAGATTCTTGGAAATTCTCCAAGGAGATGCACCTTCATATTGTGAATTTTTGAAACCAGATTGTACTTTTCAGCTTGGTTAGAATGAATTAAAATCTTGATTAATGAATTATTCATTTAATAACATTTAATTACCTTTGTTCTAATTCAAGCCACAATTACTTACATTTTGGTGCTGCCTTAATATAATTGAAATTGTTTCCTAGGCAGTATACATTTAATAGGCTGTTTCATCTGTTGTGGAAAATTGATGGTCAAATGACATGCAAATCACGATCCTGAGCCTACTGTATTCAATGCCTTCCCTTTATTATCAGATAATCTTGTTTAGGTAAGAATGGGGTGTCTGGGATTTGAAAGACACTTATCTCTAAGGATCAGCTTTGGAATAGCAAGCTCACTGAGTGAACAGAAGTGCTTCTTGATATGCTTCAGTCTTTCTCTCACCACTTCGTTCTTGTCTCTGGAGTAAACTAATGATTTTTCAAATGCAGCACCAGTCTTCTTTTGAAGCAGCCCTATACAACTGAGTGAGCTATGTGCATTGGGACTAGCCATTACCCTGAAGGTAATGCAGGATGCCCAAATAATACTGCGGCCTACACCATGTGGTGTTAAATCTAATAGTGCCAGAATAGTTTATTCAAGACAAAACATGTAGTTAGTCCTATGACGTTTACAAGTAATACGGTTTGCCAGGAATCAGTGGTGCAGTAGATGACAAAGATAGTTTCTAGAGATTTTACTTGTTTGTGTATTGATTCTATTTTGTAAATAGTCCGACATTTACATGATTCACTATCATGTTCCAAGTATATAAAACGTTTGTGGCAGATGCAATCCCTATGTCAATCCATAAAAGCCCTGTTGATCTGAACAAATTATTTAACAATTGGAAGAAAAGCATATTTCATACTGAATTTATAACAAGTGAACACAATGTAGTGACAGCCCGCTTGTACTTGTTGGAAACATTGGTATTCTTAGACTGCAGTATTGGTTTCAGAGAGAATGCAGTGGCTTTCTTTTTAGACTGTCTATCTGGAATTGTTATTCATTTCACTCAGGATTTCCTGAACACTTCATAAAGCCAAGTAGACACTGCGCTGCAATCAGATGAGAATTATGTGAGATTGCTCCCGTGTCTATTCCGGTTTTGAGTCTGGACTGGTGTGACAACTTTAAAGTTGTTGCAAAGTGATAATCACAACATAAACACACTTAGGTGTATAGAAAAATAACTTAAATGTTAAAGACCAGTGGTATAACATATTGACCTTCTACAAACAGGTTTTTGTAAAGTTATTGTTTTATGTTATTTTGAGAATCTATGTGCAGCAGATAAAAACAACTAACGTTGCGGAATGCGTTTGTTTTCTTTTGGCTTATTGCTGGTTGGATGACGTGGATAGCTGAAAAACAAGAGTGCAAATTGAAGGATTCCACAAATTTATATTATCAAGGGGACTGAACAAGTTGCAGAGACTGCTACACAGCTGAACAAAT
The DNA here is from genome assembly GCF_021869965.1 of Rhincodon typus. Taxonomy (NCBI): domain Eukaryota; kingdom Metazoa; phylum Chordata; class Chondrichthyes; order Orectolobiformes; family Rhincodontidae; genus Rhincodon; species Rhincodon typus. The sequence goes on along the minus strand of NC_063350.1, from coordinate 20,664,130 downwards.
TCACTTAAAGAAAGTCTGCGCATCATCTGTCAGCAGTGCTGATCTACGAAAGGTTTCATTTGACTTCTCAGAATGTTTTTTTGTGCTCCTGACAATATGTAGTCAGATTCTGTTGTATTTTAAGGCATGTGGGTGTGGGTGTTGACTAAAAATTAACATCTGTCGCAAGTTGCTGTCACATTGGATTGTTTGCATGCCTTATAAATCTGTGGCTGCACTTCACGTGATAAAGGAGGAAATTAGTTTAATTGTAGCCTATTATTAGATAAACCAGCAAGTAAACAACATACCTTGGAGCTGATTTTATATTAAACAAGCAGTAGAAGTTAATTTGTTAGTGATGTCCAAAATTGTGCATTAATTGTTTAAAGAGAAGTTGTAGTATTTCGTATCTGTACAAAAAACAAAAAGCTCTTTAACTCAGTGGTTTTATTCACTTCCTCAGGCAGTGCTCATATAGCAAGGCAAAAAAAATTCCTGTTTTATAATTATATATTTTTCCCCTCAGGTCAGGAGTACAGTAGCATAGTGGTTATGTTACAGGCAAATAATCCAGAGGCCTAGACTAGTAATTCAGTGAACAAGGGTTCAAATCCCACCGTACCAAATTGAACATTTGAAATATGTTTTAAATCAACCTGGAGTAAAGATTGCTGTAAACTCAACCATGCAACGGTTGGATATGAAGAGAATAGGAAGAATATGTTGTTCCATACTATTCGTGATTGACTCTTAATTGCCTCTTTGGTTTTATCAAACTACTGAAAAGAATAATGAATCAAATTAAATTGTGCACTTGGCATTGGATTAGAACATGATGAAAGCACTATCTACCAAGTGACCAAACAAGGTCCTATTCAATAACCTTTGGAGATGAGAACTAATTTTGGGGAGCTGTTTGGTTCCAAGATTTTTACAGAATTATCCCAAACTCCCAGACTCCACAAAATCATCCATAGTTATATCCTGGTGACTGGTAGGGCAGACACTCCTGATGTGTAGACGCAGTGGTTTACTGTCATATTTGAAAGGCCCTTGCATTAACTTTGGATTCTGTGAAGTCTCATGGGTTCAGGTCAGACATTATCAAGGAAACCTGCTGAATATGACCTACCACCTATCCTCAGTTCATGAATCAGCATTTCTCCATGTTGCTCGTACTTATGGAGGAAACACCTTCAGCTAGAAATGACACAGACTGTCAACGTTGTTACAGTGCAGTCAAAGGCCATTTGGTCTGTCCTGTCTCTACTTGCTGTTCCAATGAACAAATCGCCCAGTACCAGTACATTCCTCCTTCCTGTAACCCGATGCATTCAAATGGCTCAATTGAACTGGCCTACATCAGACTCTCGGGCAATGCATGGCAAATCTTAAACTACTCCATGCGTGAAAGAGTTTCTCTTCGCATTTGAATGTTTCTATTACCAATTACCTTTTAAATCTCTTTTCTTCATCCTTTCGTGAGTAGGAATGGCATCTTCCTATCTAATCTATCCAGATATCTCATGATTTTGATTTTGACTACCTCCATCAAATCTGCTGTCAACCCTGTCCTATCCAGGGAAAACAGTCCCAAGTTGACCAACCTACTTACGTAACTGAAGTTTCTCATCCATGTGGCATTCTTGTAAATCTTTTCTACGCTCTCTCTCTTTATTGTCTTTAGATCTGCTTTATGTCCGTATTAATAAAACCTAAGGATACTCTATGCTTTATTCACCACTTTCTGAGCCTGTCTTGCCCCCTTCAGTGGCTTATGCATATATGCACCCAGGTCCATCTGCACCTGCTCCCTCTTTGGAACTGTATCATTTATTGGATATTGTCTTTCCTACCATTCATCCTACTAGAACTAATCAGTTCACACTTATCTGCATTAAATTCCACCTGCTATTTGCCTGTCCAATCCAACAACCTGTTTGTCCATTTTTGATGTTCTGCACAATCCTCTTCTCTGTTCATAACCCATTCAAGTTTTCACATTATTTGCAAATTTTGAAATTTTGCCCTGCACCCCAAGGTCAAAGTCATTTCTTTAATCAGAAGAACAAGGCATAATTCAGATGCTTTACCACCTTTTTTAAAATGTCCTATATGAAAACCGGTTGTCATTTTCATGAATTTAAACATTTGCTTAAATACGTTCCACGTAAACCAACAAGACATACCTAGCCTTGTTTATCTTCATCCCTTTTAATCCCATGTTAAATTGTTCAGTAAATTGCAATGGTTTACTAATTAAGTTGAGGTGAGAAGGTGCATATGTCAGCTAGTGATTACAGTCTGCAATAGTTTGGCACCTTGCCAAGATTTCTAATACCAGAAAAGGAGTGACACTCTCTGCTTGTCTGTGAAAATCAAATACTTCCACAGAACCTTAATAGATCTACGCGGCATGTTTGTGAGCACCCTAGAGAATATACACCTGTATAGATGGTGGAGTTGGACTGCTGAATATCGAGGTGCCATTTTAAAGATCCCTTTTTGCACTTGTACAAAATGTGATGCATTAAACCAGATGGATGTGGCCTGTGCTGTACAGTGTTTTGACACAGTATGAGAGAAAATGGGTGTGTCAACTGCAGCTGATTTTTGCTGGTTTGGTGTACACACAGCAAATGCAAGCTTTGGAAGATATCTGTATGAAATATTGTCGTTAGATAAAACCAACAAAGCAACAAACCTGACATTGTTATGTTAATTCTCCATTTAAATAATGCTTGCGAATTTCTAATAATGTTTCAGCATATTTGATCTGTGCCTCGGTTAACAACATTTGGTTCTAGAGTGAGGAATTGAAATATAACTTAAGAATCTTAATCAGTGACATGGGTTACATACTTGTGGCAAACAAGACATTTTAAACTGTTACGACCTCCATTCTCAGGAATGCATTTTGCTGACCTGTTTTATAAGAACATGTGCTTGTATCCTGGAAAGAATGGTAAAATCGGCTGTACTTGCACTGGTGTGAGTAACAGGTCATTCTGATCAAAGAGGTTGCCGCCTGGAAACATTGAAATTATATGCTAATATTTGATCCAAGTCTTTACTAGATAGCCGCACTCGCTGAACTGTTGACGATTGTAGAATTTGACTTGCAAATTTAAATATCCCAAACCTACATTTTAAAGAGACAAAATTACATTCTTGTTCTCTCACTCTCTCTCTCGCTCCTCCCTTCCCAAAAACAGATTTTAAGTTGAAACAAGGTGGCTTATGAAGTATGGCAAATGTACAATAAATATCCAACACCAGAGATGTGCGGGTTAACTGGATTGGCCATGCTAAAGTGTCCATAGTGTCTGGGATGTGTAGATTGGGTGAATTGGCCATGGGGGTGTGGAGGGCTGCAGGGATGGGGATGGGGGTGGGAGTCTGGGTAAGTTGGTGTGGACTTGTTGGGACAAATGGCCTGTTTCCACATTGTAGGGATTCTGTGGGCCATTGTGAATATCTATACTTCGTAGCTTTATACTTCAGAACAGTTTCCAAGCTTCATGCTTTTAAGAACCTCAATTGCTTCAGTGACTCCAGGCCCTAAAGCTCTACACATAATAAACCTGGATTTGACTCCAGCTATATTTATCCAACAGCTGTCAGAAAATAACTTTTAAAGAAAATCAAAATGAGCTTTTTTTTTTGGGGGACTTGTGATCATATTCCCTAATATAGGTAAAACCGACTGTTGGCATGAATTCTGGTCTTGTTGAAGTTCTGATTGCAGCATCCTGCTCTCGTCGAGGTGTTAATGAACTCTTGTCTGGTTTTTCTTCCTTCTGTACTGGTCCATTTTCCATCTGGAAAAGACAGCCCTCTGAGGACCGTTGTCTACAAGGACTTCCTGATCAGAAGTGCTCTCTGCTCCTGAACTAGTTGAAATACCCTGTTTTGGGGGGCTTGTAACTTATGCTGTATCAATCAATTGTCTAAGTCCCTTTTGCTGAAGACCATGGGACAGCTACGCTTAAAGTCAGAAGACTATTGCCTTCTTGCCTACCTCCGTTTGAAGGTTAGTTTTCTTTCCTTCTAAGAACAAAACTTTGTTTTCGAATTAATGTACTCACATTAGGATATTCTGGCATCCTACTAATTTTTTGTCTATACTGGTGGAAGGCTAGTTACTATTGTAGCACTGTTAAATTAAGGTATCATGCTACACAGGAAGTACTAAATATGGAATACTAGAAAACTTTTTTTCTAAAGGAAACCCCAATTTCCAACAGATTTTAAAACTGACCTGATTTATTTTCCCAAAAGTAATTAGCATGTAAACAAATAAGGTACTGGGTGATCGATGATAACTAGCTCGATCAGGAAAGGTTGGCTCCTTTTATATTCCGTGTACTATTTTTTTGAGGCCTTACAAATATTAGAGGCCAGAAGCTCCTCAAACTGTCATGACCTGTTCACTTTGCTTTCCCTTGAATCTGCAAGTCAATAATGATTGCTTGTCTTTGAACCTGAAAGTCACCAACAAAGAATAGTGCATAAAATCCAGAAGTGGAACTAGAATGTAGTCACTTAAGTGATTGATGTACTAATAATGTGAGGCTTAATGGAAAAATCAAGGGATTGGGACAAATGGATAAATCTTTAAATAACAGTAGGCACTTTGGCATGACATTGATCATCTGTACCATGAGGTGTCTGGTCCCTTTGCTCTTGAATTGTTGACCTGAACCTCTTCCCTGTCTCTTCCCTCTTGTTTTTGAGACACTGTTTTCAAAATCCAAACTGCTGGTGACCTGTTTCGTGTCTCCTTTAACTCATTTACCGATTTTCTGTCTAATTATGTTTCTGTGTTGTGCTTTGGGTTATTTTCCTACATTCTGAGGAGGGGTCATTTGGTCTGAGATGTTAACTCTGATTTCCCATCACAGATGCTGCCAGAACTGCTGAGCTTTTCCAGCAATTTCTGTTTTTGTTCCTACATTAGAGTTGGGGGCTCCAGGAATAGTATTGAAATTCTTACCATTGCTCCAACTGAATTCAAATAACTCTACATGGGCTAAGGATTGAGACCTTCTTGACCATTTTCATCATTTGATAAATTAGCTTTGCTGTTTGTGGAAATTGCTGTGTTTTCTTCCACTATTGAAAGATACACTTTTTAATCTGGCAGCATTCTGTATTTCATTTTATTTATCATTTGTCAAGCTTTAATAAATCATTAACAATTCCTTTGAAAAATGAGTTATTTTGATTTTAAAATGTGCCATCTTTTACGTGGGTGTATAGCTTTGGACATTTTCCTACTAAGAGTCTCTTAAATATAAGTTTTTAGGTATTTAATTGCGAGAGAAGAATTCTAAGTTAATGAGCAAAATGAAAGTCCTATTCTTTGGGCCAAGTTTTCTTACAAACCAAGTTTGTTTGGTAAGATGTCAGTTCCTCCAGTTATTTTAAAAATATGTATGGAACATAGCGCAAGTAGAATGTTTCTCTGTATTCGCTAATGGTTCTTTTGATTGTGGAGTGTATTTTGTGAAGAGTCTCAAACAATTTTTCTGAATTACTGGACTAGATGTTGTAACCCAGTGAAAAGCAAAGGACTGTCTAAATCAGTGTCCTTGATTCATTCTGTTTTCCTGTCATCCATTTAGTTCTTCCTGCCATGGCATGCCACTTTCCTTTTCTTGTGTTCAGCGGGGTAGAATTTACTAGGCTACATTTCTAACATGCAGCCTCACTGGTCAGGGCTATGAATTGGTCAGTCAGATGTAGAAATGGGTGCATTAGTGTTTTGAAGCAATGCCACTTTTCCTGTAATTAATTTTGATCCCAGTCACTAGCTTGCATTTGCCACAAGGGTTATTTTGTCTGAATAAACAAGCAAAAAAAGGCAGTAATTTCATCCAAGATAACAAGGTGTAGAGCTGGATGAACACAGCAGGCCAAGCAGCATCAGAGGAGCAGGAAGGCTGACGTTTCGGGCCTAGACCCTTCTTCAGAAATGGGGGAGGGGAAGGGGGTTC